>NC_092860.1:90616042-90676329 GCF_032062135.1 Pyxicephalus adspersus
AACATTGGCAGTGGGTTGTACTCCAAGGAGGCTAGAAATGGACCTGTCCACTTCAACATCTATCTTTATGTACACACCTAAATGCCTGTTTTACAAATTCAGCCATGGTTGTGTATTAAAAAGCCTTCTTGACTACTAATGTAAATTATTAAAATATATTCCTGGATAGGTTTTAGCACTGAAATCTGGGTTATTAGGTTGTGTTTGATGTGTCTATGTCACTGTCAATATCTATATTAATATAGCTGTCACTGACATAACAAGTCAAAGTCACATCTATTTTAGGCTGCCTTGCATATATCATGAGTCAATAAAACTCTTAAACTGGTATTATCATAATAATAGGGATGAATCGTGTGATATGATCTATTTTTTTCTACAACAGGTACGAGTATTTCATATGACAATTATTAGTGCCAGATGCCCTTAAAGCATTAAATCCAAAGGAACAGAAAAATGTTTTACAGTTTTGGGACCCAAGAAGATAACTATTACTAAAATGTTGACAAACAACAGTAAAAAATACATACAAACATTGAAAAGAGGCAATGAAAAATATGGAACTCACAGAGCACAGTACAGAAAGAGCTAGGGAGAAACAGAAATCACAGAAGAGTACAGAAAGAGGTGGCAAGGACTAAAAACCCTAAAATGCTAAGTACAGAAAGAGAATGTCAGTATGGAATAATGTTTTGTGTATTCAATATATTGTTTGTGCCAGGGCTACAGAAACTAACTTCCCTTTGCTCATTCCATCCAGCCTCCACCTTTCATTTGTGCACATGGGGAACATCCAGGAAAAGTGACACCTAACTTCTTTCTGAACCTAGAAAGGGCAACACTGGGGACTGTGGAAGCCGAGATCAAAAGTCAATAGCCAAATAAGCCATGATTAGTATGAGGATACTGAAACATAAAACAATAATGTCCAAAATAACTATTAGCCAGTAGGTGTTTCAACCTATGTAAAAACGTAGATCTCTGCAATCTATTATGCACTGATAAATCTGTTATAAAGCTAAGCAATACAAAAAATACAATGGTATTTTAACTAAGTTAGAAAGTTTAGACCATTCACTTAACCAAGTGAATTATCACCTTTCATGAAAATTTTTACTTAGTTTAATGAATGTCGCTAATACACTTAGATATGAATTGCTCCATAGCTATGAATCGCTAATACACTTAGCTATGAATTGCCTATAAAGTGCAAGAAAAAGAATGCAAGCCCAATACTCTACACGAGATTCTTTTGGTAAACATCAGTTGCTTTTAAGACTCTGTGGCTCAGCCATGGCATCTTTTTTCTACTGTACTAATCAGCAGTCTGTTTAGGTTCATTTGCTACTGACTGTGACCCAGGTATGTGCCAAGACTACCAAATTTCTATCTCATACAGACATTCCTAGATAAAAAATATGACTCTGTGTGGAAATTTCTTCTACCAACAAGATTTCTATCTGTGCTGCAATGGGCCTGATTTATTAACGCTCTCCAAGGCTGGAAAGAATACATTTTCATTAGTGAAGCTGGGTGATCCAGCAAACCTGGAATGGATTTGGTCCAGAATTAAAAACATTTGATAGCCAATGCCTTTCAAAAAATCCATTCCAGGTTCACTGGATCACCCAGCTACACTGATGAAATTGTATCCTCTACAACCTTGGAGTGCTTTAATAAATCAGGCCCATTGCATCAAGTACAGCTTCAGAAGCTTTTTAATTGCAAATATCTACTTAAACAAGTACATGTGTTTTTAAAATGGTATCTGTTAAAATGTTATTATGCATTTACTGAACTAAAACATTCAATTTTTTTTTATAACTAGCTGACCAGTCTGGGTCAGCAAAGTTTGATGATAATTGATATCAATAAAGGCAGGTACTGAAGTCATTATATTGAGTGCTGAAGTCATAACTATGAGTTTATTACTACAATTAAACTAGAAGAAGCAATAATGCAAAGGCTGTTTCTGTTGCTTTCCTGACGATGACATAATTTGCTCTTAAAAGTAAGCTTTGGTCACCTACAACCCTACAGCAGCTTTTTAAAAATGCCAAGTGGGGGCACGCTTGTTTCAGAGCTGAGTAATTTTCTGCCTAATAGATTCTGCTTAGTCCTGACATTACAAAAAGGAGGGAGAGAGAGCAGCACCATGAGACTTAGGCTTCAGAGTAAGGTAAATGCTTTCTAAGAACATGAAAGTTTACTCCATCCCACAATGGGCACTATTGATTTCCACTCACCTCACTAAACACTATTGTTCCCCCCACCCTCTGATTACCCCTCTTGTTCTTTCACATTCCCTACTTGGCAAAGATGTTTCCCCCATTCTCATTAGACACCATTGTTCTACCCCACCTTCCACTGTGCAATTTTCTTCTCCTCCATTATCGCTCGGCACCATTCTTCTGCCCATTGCCCTGCAGGGAAATATTGTTCTCCTCTGTCCAATGATGGGCACTATTGTTCTCCCCCACCTTTTTGAGACACTGTTGTTTCTCCCTAATCTCCACTAGACATTGTTGTTTCTCCCCATTCCTCCACCCCTCCCTAGGAACTATTCTCCCCCTGATCCCTGCTAAGTACTATTTTTCCACTCCACCTCTGGGCACTATTTTTTCCCACAAAGCCCCACTTGACACTGTTGCTCTGTCAATGCTCCTCTCAGCAATATCTAACCCCCCCCCCCACACACACACACAAAATTTCAGCTGCTCAATAATTCCCTCACAATCTCAGGGAATTTCCTTTCACAGATACCAACATCAGAGATTTGACATCTTCTAATGACACATTTGGGCATTTTTTCCTACCTAACCAGTAAAGTAAAGGGACATTACGGTACATACTCCTTACTGTTACTGTATGTAATAATTTACAAAGATCTGATCCCTGTGCTTTGTACTTATATTCTACTTTATATATTCAACTTTTTTCAGGTAGACTAAAACATTTATTAAAACTCCTCAAGACTGGAGAAAATAGACTACAATTGGAGAACCTGTGTGATACAGCAATCCTGGTGCAGATCTGGTCCAAGATTGTAAACATTTGCCAAAAAGTAGCAAATTATTTTAGAAATCCATTCCAGGTTTGCTGAAACACACAAGTTCCCCCATAATAGTCTATCTTCTCTAGTGTTTGAGTGCTTTAATAAATCAGGCCCAAAGTGTTACATTTCTGTGCTAGGTGTTCCTCTTTCTCAACTTTCAAAACAGGGAGGTTAATAAATCATTAAAATCATTTTCCTTGAAGTAAATGATAAATTGTGCTTTTAGTTATTGTTTTTTGCTCAACATTGTTCTTTTGACTGATTTTCTAAAGAAGGCCAAGGGGTGTCATTGTACATAATAAACCAGTTTATAAGCAATGTTTTTTGCAGTATATTAATATACTCAGAGTAATCAGTGACATCGTGTTTCATTTTCTTCCCTAGACAAATCTTTAGTACTTTATAGACTAGTTATGTACAGCATATACAGCACATTAAAAAGGTAGCTGCAGGCAGCACATTAAGTTGGACAAGAATCCTAATGAACTTTCCAATAAAACTGATTAATGTTTTTCGTTCTGGAGAGGCCTGAACACATTGGTGTTCAAAATTATCAAAGGACACTAAAATGTAGTTAGATTTTATTAAAGAATGTTGATTTAGAAAAAAATAGTTTAGTACATTTTATGTGTTGATCCCATTACAACAAAAGTCTCTGTTTCTACCCCCTGGCATTTGTACTGTCTTCCCTGAAAAAAACTGTGTAGCAAAACAACATTTATTTTTTTGTTGACTCTGTGCTACAGTTTACAATTTCTGTAGCTTTTGCAATGCTGTACTGTCACCATTTTTGTAAAGCATTGATATTGCATTCCATTGAAGGGCTGACGGTTATAGGGCATCAGGAATGATCAAAACCTTCATATTTTGTTTGTAGAAAAATGTTGACTTGACATGAGCATTTCAACCCTAACTGTAAAAGACAATTGTAAACTGCTTATATAATATGCTATATAACCAATAACCAAACATGAAAATTAAATGTTTGCAGATTTATTGATGATTCCATAAATCTGGGCATATTATTAATTTATGTACAAAATCAGTAGACATTCATATTGGCAGAAATTGGATTTACCTTCAACAAACCTAACAAATTAGATCAATGCAGACTTTTTAAAGTGTTATAAAAATGTAAACAACATGCTGATCTTATTTTTAAACTCTATAAGCAAATCCAGAGCAAGTAAATACTACCATCAGTGCTTACAACACAAAAAGAGACATAACTGAAGATGAAAGAAAGAAGCTCAATGCCTATTACAAACATTGATGACTATGTGGTACCAAAAGCAAACACATTTTTTACTAAGTACATTTTCTAGTGCAAGGGTCAAGGGAGCCAATTAAACTGTTTGTCAGAGTCATTAGTATTATTTTTGACAAAATAAATGTAGAAGCTTTGCCACAATAGAAATTTATTAGCTAGGTTGCCAATCTAAGCCCAAGCAAACTGTTTGCAAGCATGAAGCGGCTTCATTTAGAAATAGCTAAGGTTTTTTGCAAGCAGGCCATAATGTCACAGAGCTCTATTTATAAAACAGGGAATCTGGCATTCCCTGGTGGGAATCAATTACTGTCAATAAAACACACGGATCTGGAATATTCTCATGAGGGAATGTCGGATTAGCACTTTTATAAATGGTGTATACACAGTGCATGTTGTATGTCATTCCCCTGATGAAACTATGATTACAAATGGTAAACATATAAAAAAAATATAAAAAGCACATTTGTTTATTGGTCAATGTAGTTTAAATATATTTGGTTTTGAAAAATCAGAAATTGCTTTTGTATATAATATATATAAGATATTGAATACAATAAAAGAGGGATAGGGTGGAACAAACTAATGAAATGGGGAAGGATAGAGATTTAGTAATATCAAGAATTTTAGGTGAGAGGCAAATTATGTGAAGTGAGAGAAATGGAAGAGAGCTAGGAGTGAGAGAAACTGGGTTTGTCTTCGTGGGAGGAAAGGTGGCAGGAAAGGGAAATCCTGATCATGCTTAAGCTGTCATCAGGGTTTCCTATTTCTCAGCCAATCACAGAGCAGTAGAGGTGATGAATAGAGATACATATCTCCATTCAACCTCTATTGCCCTGGTATTGCCTGCGGTTACAGCTAATTGAAGGCACGTGCTTCCAATTAGCTGTAACCGCAAAGTTCCCATGTAACCAAAGTTCCCAAAGTTCCCACAATGACACCATGATTCATAATGTCAATGTCAGGTAACCTGTAAAAAATAAAAAAAAAAACAAGTTAAAATAAAAACACACAGAAATTAAATTCATTTAAGATTAATTTTTTTTTTTAACTTTTTTTTCCCGAATTTTTGCAGTCGAGTCCCGTGTTTTTCAGGTCAGGTCTATCCGAATTCGAACAGCCATATTCGGGTCGAATATAAGGACAACCCGAATTCGAACACCAACACTAGTCACTAATATAATCACTGATTAAAGCATATTAGGGGTTAATGAAGATGAAAGTTGCTAGCCTAAATGTCCAACCCAAAATGAATTTAATTGTAACCCAGTCTAAAAAAATACTATATCATTAGAATCAAACAACTGTCATTTAAAGTTGACCTCTAGTCAGCATAAAATTATGTCAATACAGGTAGACCCCGGGTTGTATACGAGATAGGAACTGTAGGGTAGTTCTTAAGTTGAATTTGTATGTAAGTCGAAACAGGTACACCATTTTAATAAATGCATTTAGGACATATGTTTGTCTCGACATATTATTAGGCAGCGTGGTGTCAGTTACTGTATAAAATCCTTACTGTGAGTTAATAAAAAAAAACTTCATGGAGCCTAGACATTTATAAACTTCTGGAGCAAGCTCTGCTATGATATGCAAAAAGAAACAACTGCAGAGTTTGTTGTGGTCATTTTGGAGTTACAAGAACTTGCAGAACAGCTCATTCCATAGGATCACCCACAACCTCAGATGCGTTTAGCAAAAGATTTATTCTGCAAGTCATGCAAACCACCCTCCTTCCCCCATCAAGCCTCTGTCCTGCACATGAGCGAGCAGGGAAGCCCTGTTTATATCTAGGAGTCGTCTGTATGTTGAATGTCCTTAACTCTAGGACTACCTGTACAGAGGTTGAAAGAAAGAATGTCTAAGAAGAGGAGTCCAAAGTCTCTGCCGGTGTATGTGACTATTGACCATCGTCCCCCTATCAGAAATAGGGGACATGTTCATGCAGGGAAAACAAAGATGGAACTGTACTGCTCCCACAAGTCAGTGTCCTATAGCTGTCCACTGTTTCAGAGACTAGAATCCTTTGAGAAGAAAAAAAGTACCCAGTTTATCTCCAGTGTTATATTTGGTTCCTATAGCTGCATTGAAACCATACTCTGCAGTTATTCAGTGCATTTTAGTGTGTTTTGTTTCTGTGCTCCTGCATTCACATTGATACCATAGAAAGTGCAATATTGTAGTACAATTGCTCAATGAACTGCATTGTTACTCCACTGAGTGTCTATGAAATAAACACCATGACAGAAGAAAAGTAAAAAAGTAGAAAAGGAAGGGTTTTTCATGTCACAGAACTGCCTCTTACACCAGAAACCTGAATAATCAAGCAAAGTTGGAAGCTTGCTCGCGCATGGGTATTCGCGATCTAAAATCGGATTGCTAAACAACAGAAACCGTAATTAGAAACCAGGCAAGTGAAATCACTAAATGTTCCTTGATACATGTATTAGAATATCTTTGCCAACAATCCTTTTTTTAAATATTTGATTTCTCTAAAGCCAAACTAGAATGAAATTTGAATCAGATCCAAAATGCTTGGTTATAATTTTTTTTACAGTCATACTATTGTGTGATGACATATTATAAAGTGCTAATTAGTATGTATACAGCTTAATATCAATTAGTTTGCAGTGTTGCAACCAAACAAAAAACTATCAAAACAACATGTGCAACAAATGTTACAATAAACGAAGCAATTTTATGAATAAGTATAATGTAACATAAAATGTAGCACTTAAGCATTAAAGATTCAAACTGACCTGTGGACTGTAGAATCGCACAGAACAGGGAGCAGGTGTGCGCTAATAATTGGTATGACCTCACCATTGACAGAGCTTTACAGATCCTCCTAAATTCCGTAGCTGAAAACTAATCGCCATAATAGGCGTATTCTGGACCCCACTGCTCCTTTATCAAAGCAGGAATCCAGCTAGCAAGTGTAGGCGAGTGTACTAGACTCCGGCTCTGGCTCGGGGAAATACGTCTCATATATTGGTGCGTGGTGAGCTTACGCAAGCTTGCTTGATAAATCAGGGCCACTGTATCAGCACATAAACATTCCTGGATAGAATGCATTTGCAATCTACCATAGAAAATGGCAACACATAAATCTGAGAAATGTAGCTTTAAGTCAACAGCTTGTGTTAAGGGCCATTAGGTAGAAAGTACAGTTTCTTAAGTCTCAGAAATTGGCTGTATGGAACACTAAAAATAAGTGATCTCTAATGTGCATTCCCTATGAACTTCCTAAACAGGGTAGTGGTTATGTGATTGTTGTTTGTGATGTTGATAAACACATCAAGGAAAGTAATCTTGTTTTGTTGTTAGTTCATTGTAAGTTTGAGGTTATAGTCATTAGTTTGAATGAACTAAAATGTTTCTTCCAACAGAAGATCTGACATGCCCACAGAAAAAGAATATTATTGATATATCTACACCATAATATGATGTATTTCTTGAAAATTAAGAAAATTAAAAAGCCTTTTCTCCACTGCCTAAATACAAATAGGCATATGATGGAGCACACTTTGTCCCCATTGCTACTCCCTGGATCTGTAGATAGTGATTATCTTTGAAGGCAAAAATGTTCCCAGTTATAATATCTTGAAGGAATGAGACTATGAAGGTATTGAATTTTTGAATCACTGGGTCATTTGCATTTAGTACGGAAGCCTCTGTTTGCAGTCCTTTTTGATAAATAATGCTGCAATATAATGCCTCTACATCAATAGTGACAAATGTGGTGTTTGGTGGTACTTGGGGTCTTAAGTATGTATCAAATAGTTTGCATGCATTTGAAGAACAGCGGCAACTATTGTTTAAACTTTTCCTAAATAATCAGTTGTGATCATCTAATTCTGGTGCATTAGAAGTAACCTGTATAGTGGCAATCTTTGGTTTGAACAAAGAAAATTATGTGTGTTTGCCCAAAACCCCTCTGTCCTCTTTTTCTCCTTAAAATTTTGTCTGTGATTACCTGGGGTTTGGCATTTACTAGGTAAATATCCTTGAAAGAATCCGCCCAGCTTCATAACTATTATGAAATGTAGGACAAATTCTTAAATCCCAAGAAAAGGTAAAAAAAAGCAAAATGGTTGATTCATTCAGTCCTAAATTATTTCTAGCATCCAGATAAGTTTGTGTCTAGAGAAAACAAAATCAGGCCTTCTTGAGGTCTTGGTGATATCTGTGGTGACACTGGCATCTATCTTGATGGACACACTTACTGCTCTAATGGCCATAAACTGAAACAAATTAAAAAAATTAGACTTTTTAAGGGGACAAGTTGCACCCAGTGGTGGCTATATTGTTCCATAATGTTTTTTAGGAGTATATAATACCATATACACTTATAAACAAATTTAGGAGTTGCTCCATGCTCCAATATTAAGATGCTCTCAAATGTCTTTGACAGCTTGCCGCATCATTAGATATAAACAAATCCTGAAAACCCAGGATACATATCAGGTATCTGAGGTGTTAAGGAACTAGATCATCATACCCTGTCCCACTGATTGTCAAGGGAAAATGATTGTCAAGGGAAAATGAGTGAGCACATAATTGTTAGGGTAGATATTCTCCCAATAATTGGTTGAGTGCTGGGTTTTTACCAAAATACCTATTTTATGATGACAGTGTTACTTTCTATACCAAATATCATAAGAAAATATAATGGTGGAGGGATATTTAAACTAGGACAGAGGGGGATGGGACAGTTAAATAAGGTGGCAGAAAGGTTAGTCAGGGGTCAGACACTAGTGGAGGGTGAATTGGGGATAGTTGGGGGAGGGTTATGGATAATTGTAAGGAGCTTCCCATGTTACAAACATTTGATTGTGCAGTACTAATTGTTCTAAATAACAAAAGGATTTGGCATATGGTAAAAGTAGCAATTGTTTAAATAGCCTGTTTACCAATGCTAGAAGTCTAGCAAAGTACCAAACAAGATGGGGGAGTTGAAATGAGTGAGGAGAATTATGACATAGTTGGTATTGGTGAATCCTGGCTTTGTTCTTCACATTACTGGGCTGTCAATATTCCTGGGTCTACTCTCTTTCGTAAAGACAGAGTCAAACGAAAGGGTGGTGGTGTCTGTCTGTATGTGAGAAGTGATCTAAAAGGTAATGTGGAAGAAGAAATTGTGGATAGAACAAGCGATGAGGTTGAGGCATTATGGGTGGAGTTAAATGTGGGGTTGAATAACACACAATTAATGATTGGAGTCTGCTATAGGCCCCCAGTGCTAAGGAAGAAATAGAAAATCAACTACTAGCACAGATAGAAAAAGCAGAAAAAAGTGGAAGTGTTTTAATCGTGGGAGATTTCAACTACCCTGACATTGACTGGAGTAATGGCATTACAGGAACAGCAAAAGAGAGGAAATTTGTGAATCTAATACAAGATAATTTTATAATATAGTTTATAGAAGCCCCAACTAGAAATGATACTCTGCTGGACCTAGTTCTTTCTAACAATGCAGAGCTTATAACAAATGTGCAAATAAAAGAGAATCTGGGTAGTAGTGACCATTATATGATTTCATTTAATGTAAGCTGTAAACAGAAAGCAAAAACAGGAAAGATAAAAAAAATTTAATTTTAAGAGGGCAAATTTTCCATTATTAAGGGCGGCTCTCTGTGACTTGGACTGGGAGACAGTATTGTCCTCAAAGAACACAGAACAGAAATGGGAATGTTTCATGTTTGTTCTACAAAAGCACACTGAAAAATATATGCCAATGGGTAATAAGTTTAGGAGGCTAAATTAAAACCTATGTGGCACACAGCTGATGTTAAAAAAGCCATAAGTAACAAGAAAAGAGCATTCCAAAAATATAAAAATGAAGAATCACCTTCATCATTTGAAACCTAAAAAGAATTTAACAAAAGATGTAAAAAGGAGATAAAATGTGCAAAACTTCAAAATGAAAGACAGATTGCAAAGGAAAGTATGTCAAACCCCCCAAAATTTTTCAAATATATTAATAGCAAAAAGATCAGATCTGTGCATGTAGGCCCCTTAAAGGATGTCGCTTGGCTGGTAACTGGGGATAAAGACAAGACAGATTTACTAAACACTTTTTTAGCTCTGTGTACAGAAAGGAAAATTGCAGAGCTCAAGGCCAAATTCATAAAAGCAATGTCACTGCCTTAAATGGGTCACAATTGCCCAGAATTGATATGATTGAGAAACAGCTGGAAAAAATTAAGGTTGAAAAAGCACCAGGACCTGATGGATTACATCCACGTGTCCTCAAAGAGCTAAGCTCAGGTTATTTCAAGCCATTATTTCTAATTTCTAGAGACTCTTTAGTCACTGGCAAGGTACCGATGGATTGGCGTAAGGCCAATGTGGTTCCTATCTTCAAAAAGGGAGCAAAGTCATTACCAGGTAACTACAGACCTGTTAGTTTAACTTCCATTGTTGGAAAGGTCCTAGAGACTTTGATAAAGAACCACATAGAGGTGTTTCTGCTAGAAAATAATATTATAAGTGATAGTTAGCATGGCTTCAAGAAAGACAGAAGTTGTCAAACAAATTTACTCTCTTTTTATGAGGAAGTAAGTAAACAGGTAGACAGTGGAGTAGCAGTTGGTATAGTGTACTTGGACTTTGCTAAAGTATTTGACACCCCAGTACCCCACAGACGGTTAATATGCAACTTAGGGTCGATAGGTTTAGAAAAGTCAATCTGTAAATGAATAGAGAACTGGTTTAAAGATTGCATCCAGAGAGTTGTAATAATGATTCATACTCTGAATGGTCTAAGGCTGTTAGTGGTGTACCCCAGGGTTCAGTGTTGGGACCTTTACTGTTTAACATCTTTATAAATGATATAGAGTTTGGGATTAAAAGTATAATTTCTGTGTTTGCAGATGACACCAAACTATGTAATAGATATAGGTCCATACAGGATGTCTATAATCTACAAGCAGACCTGGAAGTACTGTTTGATTGGGCAGCCAGGTGGCAAATGACATCTTATAGGGTTTTATATCTGGGATATGTTTACTTCCCTAGTGGGTGAACTTGATGGGCTTATGTCTTTTTTCAACCTAACCTACCATGTACTATGTAACTAACTATTATTAACTATGTAACTATGTAAGGACGCTCATATACACAATCCTTAACATGCTGGAATACCTGTGTGATAATAAAGATTTGCGCCGGTCAGAGGTGCTTGTTCTCACATATTATGTTATTTTATAATCTTACAGAAACAAACAGAAACATAACATCCTTTCATTTCTTTATCCTTACCATGTGCCCAGAAGTTATTTGGTCGTTTTGTATAACAATATTGTTTGTTTGAATTCCTAAAATTTACAAATATAGTATCTAAAAAATCCCATGTATCACGGCTGAGTGTATCTGTATTGCGTCAGAGATGTCTCCCTTTCCTAAAATGTAAATGTTTTTATTCTTCTCTCTCAGGGACAAAAATAGCCACTGGGTACCTATTTGGTGTGAGTCACTTGTTAAAGTGCCTGTCATTTCAGCTAGCTAGATGCAGACCTGCACGAATATTATAAAATTCTAGCATAATACAGTCAATATTGTGTGCACCGAGAAATTTTAAAGAATTTAGCTGCCTTTACAAATGAAAATGAAATTAAAATGAGATTTTGAATTGTGTGATCATATTAATGTTAATGGGGCATGTACCTAAATAAAATATGCATATGCTTAAATAGAACCCAGCACCTACCTATAAAAACTAAATGCACCATAAACAAAGTATAATAAACGCTTACATCTTTTCTTTTTAAAAACTATTTTTTTTAAATTGTAATGTGCCTCTAAATTTGGAGTTTTTACTTGCGCCTGACAGTCGACAGTTGCTGCAGTTGACAGTCATAGCTTTTTCTGGGTGTGTAATGTTAGTCCAACTTTACCACCTCCCTCACTTTCCAGTCTAACCTTTTATGCAGCTGTCAGGATGAGAAGCAAAGGGGATTACTGTCAGGGTGACTTAACATCCAAATTTCTAAAACAAAAACAATACATAAATACACAAATAATCTTATAGGATGATTGTTTTGAAACTAATGGACCAACAAAAAGGCTTCTTTAACCTCCTTCCAAAAATGCAAGCTACCAGGCTTACCCTGATTTGGGTACTTTCTGAGTCACTGACGTGAAACATCTAGCAAATAAAGTCAGACTACTTGTTAGCAAATGTTTTCAATCCAGGACCCGATCCTTTCCAGATTTGCTGGATCGCCTGGCTTCACTGATGAAAGTGTATCCTCTCCAGCTTTGGAGAGCTTTAATAAATCAGGTCCTCTGAGCCAGAATACTCACCAGGAAATGTTTTAGGAAATGTTATCAATTGCAAGCTATTTCTTCGCTTACTAATGGTTAGAGCTATCTGTACATATTCTTATCAACTACAAAAATGCAATAAGATATCTACTTTAAGTTTAGGTGAACGGGAAAACACGATGAATAGTAAAACAAATACTTTTTACCCAGCTGTTGTTTTTACTTTGTTGTGTGCTTATAGATATAATACAACATACTTAAGCAGCACCATGCTCTTTAACTTCCATAAAATTTAATAGTTAGAAAACAAGCCAGTGGAACATTATGACTAAAATGCGTTATCTAACATTCATGTTTTGCATTTAAACATACTGTGGACAAATTATCCAAGCAATAATCAGCTAGTACAATAACCACCAATTCCTCATTAAATTTAAGGTAAAGTGTATCTGTGCATGGGGATCTCAATTTTTCAAGACCGACCTTTTAACATCCCTTTCCCTGTTTTGAATTAGTAAAGGCCTCACTTCCCATCTACAAATATAATCCACACTATGCAGATTTAAAGAAAATACAGTACAACATGATAGAATGTTATGTAACTGCCAACAGAAATAATTAAGTAAGGACTGAGTGGACATGATGGTGTGAAGATCATGCTTTAGTAAGCCACATGTTAATATGAAGATAGAGAATCAGCCTGCTGTGGAGATGAAATGAGTTTCTTCACTTGCAAGACAATTTAATTAGATACAGCCTTGACCCAAGTGCCCGAAACTACTCTTAGAAACGCATGATTATAAATTAACATGGAGCAATGATTGTGAAGGTGGTGATGGCAGGTTTTGTGTACAAACATCATTACAAATGGAAATATGGAAGCGTTAAAAGCAAAATAATGTCAATCTCAAATACATTTGTTTACATTTTCCAGACATGGTAACAATAACATATAATCAAAGAAGAATACTTGTTCAGATTTCTTTCTTGACTAGTCATGGCAGCCAAACTGAAGAGTAGCAGTGGTGTATACATCCAGAATATTCTTGATTCTACATACCCTTTAGTAGCTCTAATTTGGTTTTGCACATCTAGCTAGATTTGGGGAAAATCAGTTATGGTCTCCAAATTTAGTGAACAGTATTTTCATATTTTAAAAAGGATGAAAAGGAAGAAAATTTCGGTACAGATAATCAAGAAGGGTACAGTATATTTTGTATTCCAATAAAAAGTTTTACAGAAATTACAATAGCTGTTTTATTATGGACATTATTGACCAAAGATGCACTCATGGACAGAATACAGATTTCTCTCATGACTGGCATGCCTTGTAAGAACAATAGAATAGGAATTGGTATGAATATAAATCCCCACCCAAAGAGCTGTCTTAAGCCATTAATTTCAGTTCTCCATTTTTGTTCCAGGTCTATACGGCAAGTATAAGGCTGAAATGCCCCTGTAAAGCCAACTTTACCTAAACCTGACCTCATTTACTAAATGACTTCCCTGTTTTGTGAATTGGATTGCTATGTTTAACTTGATTTCATTTTCCTTAAAAAATAATATAATAATAATGATAAATAATATAGGAGAAAATAAAAAATGCACCTTTTTTGAACAGGTACTTGGCTAATCCCAGATAAAGATGGAGCAAAGATATCTTATTCAAAATGGGTGAAAAACCCATGATAGCTAACCGAGACAACAAAAGTGCATTTCAGTGGCTGATTGATAAACAAAAAAAAAACTGTCAGAAATAGAAGATTAACAGATACATTTGTGCTTTGAATTTCAGGGCAAACAAAAAGAAACACCCAAATGTCACTGTAGAGCAGCTTTTTAAAATCTTTTTAGCATAGGGGAACCCTTGAAATAGCTTTCAGATCTTGGGAACCCCTAATATATCAACTATATTCACGAATCACAGTACACTAGCATGGTGGGTAATTGGAAAAATGGCTCTTACATGCCAGCTAATGGGAAGAATGTCACCTCTACAGATAGCAAAAAAAATCATTGGTGTCAGTTAAAATGAAGTTGCTCATTGATCAAAGAACCTTAGAGGTCCACAAAATCCTGGTCTAGTGCATTAAAGATTCATACCCACTCTCTCAGTCCATTACCTGGGGCCATCCGAAATAACAGAACTTCCCTGGGGGACATGTGACATTCTTCATCTTTCTTCAACTATACAGTGGATCCTTGAGGGGCAATTGCTGAGGCTTAGCATGGGTGGGGGCAGGAAGAAGCATCTGTTACTTTGTTCTACATTTTTAAAGCGTCAGGTTAATTTTAAGCTATATATTTTTACACCATGCACATTTTTAGGTAGGTCTCCAACAGCAAACATATTCTTCGCTCACAGAAGCAGAATGAATAATTAGAATAGGCAGAGGTAAATAACTACATTGAAACAAGCAGTGATATAGTTATGGTGTCACAGGCCAAGGTTAGTGCTCAAAAGACACTTGCTTCTGTTATGTTGCCACCTTCATATATAATATATAGAATAGGGCTCACAAAGTATTTCTTTCCTTCTAGGTTTGCACTTTTATAAACTTTTAAAATGACATAATTTAGTTATATTGAATAAAATATAGGTTGCAATGCTCGGGTATATCACTAGTGACTTCTAATATAAAAAAAGAAACAATCAGATGCTGGTATTTAACCTAGCTACAACAGTGTTGAAAGTATAAACATTTTCAGTTTCTTTTGAACAGCATGACATGAACATGTAGTAGAAATATCTAAATGAAAGAACTACTCAATACAACAAAAAAAGAATGTGATTTCCTTTTTTGTATTTAGAGTGTCAGTCAGCCTTTATCTACATCTCAAGTGGTCTCTTGCTACAGCATAGCCAATGAAATGATAAAAGCAATTTTTCATTATGTAGATGTATGGAGCTCACAAGAACAGAGCTGCAAGAACAGAGTTGCAGGCTGTGTATGACAGATTGTGTATGACTTGTTAACAAGCAAAATCTGACATATCATCATTGTTACAAAAATCCATTATTCACAGATGCAGAATAAACTGTAAATATGTGGTGGTATTTATACAAATCTCAACTTTATGGTCAATAAATACAATTTTTTTTTGTTGCATAATATGTAACAACATGGGTAAAAGATATTTTTATAAATACACTGAGACAATTTGCTTAGGATTCTGGTGGATTTTTTACTCTTTTTAAGTCTCATAAGGATTTGTGGTAATTCAGCCACAAGAAAGTGACTGTTGTTACAGTGAATAATGGAATGTGTTAATAATTATGAAGAAAATATACAGAAAATGGCTACAAATTAGATTTGGAATCTGACTAGTTGCAATAGCAGTCCATCCAGTTTCAAACTCTCCCCAGTTTGTTTTTTTGGGATGAGGGAGAATGCCTCTAGCATTCCTCGAACTTCCAATGGGTCCAGGAAATTTCAGCGAACCATTTTCGCGGAACCATGGGATGTTCCAGTGAATCATTGCATGAGGATTCCCGGGGCTGATTACCTTCATGGAGCCCTGGAAATCCTCTGGTGTGTGATCCCCAGGCGTTAGAGGTTAATTAACCTCTAGTGCCTGGGGATCGCGGGCTGTGCTGATCAATGAATGCAGCCACTAGAACAAAGGCATTTGTCTACTCAACAATGAGAGTGATATAGAAAACATTGTAATAGGCAAGTACTTTCTTATTCATATTTTTCCAGCTAGGTCACTTTTAGGTATGAAGATGGTACAACAAATACAGTAACCAAATAAGGATTAATGATGGTTATAATGCTGATCTAAATGCTCTAAAATGTTAGTGATCTAAATATGTCACTTGAAAAACCATTGGCATACATTCTCTATACAGCAACAATTATGATAATTAAAATATATTATCCAGGAACATTTACATTAATTATAAAAAATGAATGTTAAATGTTTGCATGTGCCCAGAAAGATTACTAGAGTTAATTACTTTGTATTATAAATGCTTTATTGTATAAAGGAAATTAGAAATAATTTAGTTTAACAGATCTTTGAATCCTTTACTAAGGTAGAGATAAAAAACACAATTAGTTCATTAATTAAATATTTCAAGTACGGATTTACTTGAAAGAATATGGTAAAAGAGGTTAGAGATCAACTATAAGTTGAAAGTAATACATGTCTACAGGACTTTTATTAGCCGATTTAAAGCATATGCTTTTATAGGCCCGGTTTTATATTTAGTTTTCATAGTTTGTACAGCATCCTAGATGTTTTTCGAAAGAATCCTACTGGGATTTTACATTTTTTAAACAATTGCAGTCCCCGTCTTCTGTGACCCCTCATCTTTGCTTTTGGTTAACTCCTGTTATTTTTTTACTCATACTACTAGCATGCACTTTAGTAATCCCACGCATGCACATAGAAAAGCAGGATCTGGTAATGATACAATGATACAAAAATCCCATGTGATGTAACATGGCCTTCTGTAATTCTGTGCTGTTTAGGTAGCTGGAAAAATATAATTGATGAGTACAGAAATATCATTGATGAGTACAGGTCAACTTTAATTATTGGCTTTTTCAAAATAAAAGTATTTAGAAAACTCTGGAAAACTTTCTCACTCTCTCCTCCAGCAACATGGCCATTTAATTTTTTTAGTAGAGGAAGCCTTACTACAGGAATTTGAAGTAGGTAGGATTGATATGGCACATAAAACCATACTAAAGTCTAAATTTCTCTTAGACTGACCTAGACTTCCAAGTCAAACTTTTGTTACTATTGTGAAGCCTTTCAGTCTTACAAGCTCCATCTTCCTTCCTCTTTTGCGATCCTCCACATTCCGAGTATCAGTGAACTTGTTACTGACACACGATGTACGCTTGAAGCGTGTCACTTCACTTTGCTCCTCACTTAACAAATGCTTTGGCTAATGACCAGGTTGTTGGAACAGAACCTGGTCATTAAGTGAGGAGCATTTGTAGTATTCATATCAGCTAATGTTGCTGAGATTTTGTATTTAGCACCTCATGTTTGTAAATAGAGCCACACATGAATGACCTATGTTACCAAAAAGTTTAAAAAGTTAAAAACTTCATACTACAAATAACTCACCTAATAATTACCAACTATAACATATGTAACTTCAATATATTAGAAAAATAACCCATATTGTACATTTTACTTTATTGTTCAAGCATACACTTAATTATCAAGTCCTACTTTATTACTAGTTATAATAATTTTAATTACATAGCTGTATGTTTTTTTTCTCTTGAGATTACCTAACATCTATATTCTTTTAATAGTAGTCAGCTGTATTCAGTAAATTTGGAAACATTCACAAAACAAAAACTAAATGCTTATCCATGAAGGAGATTCAAAGTGCTGAGGGACAACATTATCACAATAGGAGTTCTGGTATGCTTCATTTAATTAGGTTTTGCAATGTGCAATTACATTGGAACTATTGTTTTATAGCATTATTTATCCTATATAGTACTGTATTTATTCTCTTCCTGCTTTGCTTTGTTTGCTTCAACTGAAATATCAAAACAAGTTTTAATATATGAATATTTTCAAATCACAAAACCTAATGGTCCTAAAAATCACTGACTGCAAAATGTACAGAATGTAATTGGCTAAAAAGGTGTGTATGCTGCAAGTAAGATCAGCTTATCAGGTATGAGTTGGTTAGCTGTCATTGTGATTCCTAAGGTTTCTTTGTTTCTAATTCTGAGTATTTTAAGGTAAATAATTCTGATATTTGCCAAAAACTTTTCTTAGACTTAATAGTGTATTATAGACTGATTGCATAAGTCTTTTTTCCAAAGAACAGCTTAGCTAATGTGACTAGCATGCACTACGAGCATCCACTGTGCAATCCTAATTCTTGAGTCATTGTTGTGTATTTGTTTTTAACATTAGATGACAGTCTGTGTTCCATCATTGATATTTGTAGGATGGCTGGAAGGTGCTGGAAGTAATCCTTCAGCAGACAATGTTTTTTGTGATGACATGTTCCAGTGCCTTGTACTGTCATTTGTATAGTATGCTTCCTTGTTTCCAAAAATAAAGACGTTTTAAAAATTACAACTCTAACATTAGAAGATTTATTTTTACAACAGCCAAATGTCAGTAATGTACAAAGATAAAAAAAAATTGGACTTAAAATAAGCTGCCAAACTCAATCTTAGTAGCCTATACTCTTTCTCGATATTTATGCAGATTTTTTTTTCACATTGCAACAGTTCAATCAGCTAACGTACACCTGCAAAATAACAAGGGCAAAGATTCGAGCACCTTAAACCAGTGTAATTAGCTGTTATTCATTTAGTCACCATGGAGACAGTATCTTTGGCAGTGATAACAAATATACTTAAAGGCTGCAGGCTTTTTACTTTCAGTTTGGCTCAGGAATAGACACGCCCTGCAGCCAGCATCAAAGACACACAGGCTGCAGTCAGCATCAAAGACACGCTGCAGCCAGCATAAAGGACACACACGCAGGATCAGATATCTGGAGCTATCTCGGTGAGTACTTTTTTAATTTACCGGTATGTATGCTTTTATTTTCTTTTTCTCCTAGGTCTTATTTTTTCGGGGTAGGTCTTATATTAGGGCAGGTTTACAAAATAGTGCTAGGTCTTACTTTCGGGGTAGGTCTTTTTTTCGGGGAAACACGGTACACACATTTTATTAGGAGTGGCTATCTCAATAATGGGCACACACAATATTATAAAGACATTTGGCACTGGTTGTAATAGAGAGGTATCAGGCAGTGCATGTTGTAGAGACATGTGCACTGTGCAAAGTATAGTAAGTTACTGGAGACACATTTATATATAAGATGGTAATAGAGAAGCAAAAACACAGTAAATCTATAAAGGTAAGGGAAATTTGTGCAAATCCCTGTAATACATACCCTGAATAAAATGTGTGTAATAGGGTGGCATGACGGTAATTTGTGTTGATAGTGTAATGTTACCTGTGTGCACTAGGGTAAAGATTACACTGGTAGTGTTGCTTGACTTTGCCTTAGTTTCATGATAATTCATTCAATTGATTTAGCAGCTGAATTTGAATCAAAATAAAGTAAAATAGACTCTGGAGCGCTTGTACAGCAGTTGCTAGGGAAATGGGAAAATAGGAATAAAAAATCTGCATGTGTGAAGAACACTGTGCAATAAAAATCTTTATAACCATGGGGATTGCCATTTTATGAAGCTTTGAGGGCAACATGGGAGAGGCAACAGTCCTACAGGGAGACTTATTACAGTAATGGGCAACTACATATACTCTGGTGTAAAATTCTTTTAAATCAAATTTTTGAAGAATCAAGTATTCTACAAAGGAAAATGATTTCATCATCTGGCCAATCAAGATGGTCAAAGATCGCAAGGAGGAAGAGAAGATAAAAAAAGATGGCAGTGTCCTGCCATGGAACAGGAACAGCTGAAAATATTGGGTTTAGTTTCACTTTAATAGTTGCTAGGGATGGATGTACATGATCTGAAAGCTTTACATTACACCTTGGTAAACTCTGTTAGATGAAAAAACAGAGGAACTAGCCACTCTTTGGGTGGTTTGTTGTCACATATGTATTATTATTCTCATGCATGCGATTACCCATAGTGCTGCTTATTTTCCACAGGTACCAGAGACTAATGGAGGACTTGGGGAACCAAACAACCTAGCTGCATGTTTTTTTTTGAGGTGTGGGTGAAACTGGGGAGAATGTGCAAACTTTTTTCAGAAAGTGTCATGGACCCAGCGCTGAAGTAGTTAGCCACTGAGCCATCTGTGACCCCATTTCTTTTCTTGACATTCCACAAAATTGTGTGATGTTTACAAAAGAAAATTAAAATTCTGTAGCAGGTGTGCATAAATTCCAAATGTTTAAATTAAGGTTAAGAACAGAATAGAGGTTCAGTGTAATATTTTAAGCAAGCAATTTAGAGAAGAGTCATGTGATGTAATCTTGTTACAGGTAAGATTTTTGCAGATTGCTTTTTCTTAAAGCATTGGCTTGTAAATAATTTTATTATTGATAGCGAGATTAAAACAAAAATGTTTTTACATACTTTAAAGAAGAAATATGCACTGATCAATCACCAGCAGGGTGCCTATTATAAATAATGGTTGCTGTGCTGGAAACACGCAGAGAATGACAGCCTTGGGGATTTAACCTGATGTATTATTTGTTATGGCATACACATTTAAAGAATATTTTTTTTCAATGCTTTTGCCTTTTTTAGCTTTATATAACAATATAATCAAAACACATACAGAAGATTAAAGCATGAAACCAATCATTTTTATGGGATGCCAATGTATCTTGCTATCAAAGGGTAAACAATTGTTACAAAAAATTACCTTTCTTTTAGCCTTGAGTTGTTCATGATATTTATCAGAGGTATCTCCAGGTATTTCTCCACCCCATAGAGTAATTCCAACAATGGTATATGTTATTCCCATGACAAGCAATGGGAAGCAATACACAAACAACACCACAATGATTTGATATCTGGAAAATAAACAAGTAATGCACAATAAGTATTTGGGTTGCAATGTCACAACAGACAAACTGAATAATAACAACACATTCCTACTGGTATTTGGTGCACTTGTTATTTCTTTTTAGTGTGTGTTCCAGAAGAGTCTGTAATATTCTGTAAAGTCTAACCTGCCTATTTTTTATCATACCTGGTTCCTCCTTGGGCCCCTCAATAAACCTTTTTATTTTGATTACATACCCTATTTAATAATGGGTAAAAAATGAAAAGATTTGTCTTGATAAAATGTCATTCGGGAGAAATCAGTATTCCTAGAAAGTCTGCATTCACATGTAGACTGCTCTAGGTAATGCCCATATGTGATGCTGACTCTCCATGATAGAAAAAATGAAAGTACAGTGAATTAAATTGTGGGTCAAGAATAGTAAGGCTGGGGAGGAATGGGCTAGATGATGATGGATGTTCTCAAGCCGAATAAACAAGTTCAAATCTAATGCAAGTAAACTTAACAATGAGTTTTAAGAGTCTTGAATTTTGAGTACAGGTTTGCTTTAAAGCACAACTAAATGTTCCTGAATGACAATCTAATGTTCAAAATACAGCTATTATATGACGCACAGTCCTCTTTAAGGAAATAAGAAAGTTTTTTTACCATCCAGTGTTGAAAGTTTCAGCAACAGTGGCAGGACCCAAAAAACAGGAGCTAGGTATAGCCAGGTGATGATTGACAACCTATAGAATGGGTTGTAAGTGGTGCAGATGTGATCTGTGATGGAGTCGGGTTAAGGGGGGAGGTAAAGGAGCTTTGTGTTTTTTTGAGGTGAGGGGAGGGAGGGTTGACCAAAGGGAGTTGCAGAGGGGCTGAGTAGAGCTAGTTTAGAGAGGAAGGGGTTTCATGGGGGCAGAGGTTATAAGAGGTGGAGATGGCCTGCAGAGGTTAACAGTTGTATAGGGGAGGTTACAAAAGGTACAGGAATAGTTAGTGATATGGGGAGCTACAGGAGTTGCAAGAGTGACCAGATGGGGAGGAGAATTGCAAAAGAGAGAGAAGAGCAATGGGTAAGAGGGTAATAGACTGAGTACCAGGCTATTTTAATAAATCTCTACTTTAAGTTAGGTTAAAATTGATAATTCTATCTATACTCTATGAAAGGGTTTCTCAACCAGGGTTCCTCCAGAGGTTATTAGTGGTTCTTCAAGCAATGAACAGTTTGTTACTCTTGGAGTAGTTTAAGTGTCACTAATGATCTTTTTGGCTATTTCTAAGGGTGACATTCTTCTCAATTACCATCAATGCAACAGGCATTCTTCCCACTGACCACCAAAACAATGTACTGTGAGCTGTGGATATAGTAATTATAGCAGGGGTTCACTGGAGACATGAATGTTATTTCAAAAGGTTCCATATGTTAAAAGCATCAAGAAACACTGCTCTATGGGGTCTAATTCTAAAGCAGTGAATCTATGATTTAGGTGGGGAATCTTCCAGGCCCAGGTGCTCTAACAGCAATAATTGATTCTCCACCAAGCAATATTTCAGTGAATGTCAGAATCTTTATAAATAGACCCCTATATGCAGAAAAGCATTGTGGTATCCGGTTTTTACAAATGATTGTGCTGAGGTTTAAATGTGTCTATTCTGAAATGCGTCTGTAAGATTTTTGTTCATGGATTCAAGGACTGTGGCACTTGTGCTATGTAGGTTAAGACTATAGATAGCTTTGTCCCTTTAAACTCCTTATCTGAGCAGTCAACCTACACACACAGTTTGGCTTGTAGTACTGCATCATTTTTCTAATTCAATTACCCAGAAAAATATACATATTTTGATCACCCTGCGGGCATATAACTACAGAAATGCTGCCCCTATCCCTTCCTATATGAGAGTAGCAACTCTGCCCCGAATTTAGTAGCAGTGCAGCATTGTTGCAATACCATCATAAGAAGCTGCATCAGATAGGCTTTACTGGCAGGTTAACATCTGCCATAATTATATTTTAATTAGCTATGTCCATAGCAAGCATTTTCATTAAAAGCAAATGATTCACTATAAATTGTGCCTCTTCAAACTCTCCCTCTGCAGTTCTCTAGGAAGGTATTATTACAAATACATATTGAATATACTTGTTGATTTTCTCCTTATGATACAGCAAGTCTTGGGGATAGCTGGGAGATTTAAGAAGAGAATTAATCTGGGTTCTTTCAAAAGGCTGCCATTGAGAGGCATGATTTCTGTGACAGTTGCACCATATCTCATTATACAGCTCTCTAAGGCCATCACACTGAATTGAAAATTTAATTGACAAATGTATTGTAACCATCATTTTTATTCGATCTATTCCAAAACTAAACCTCCACTAGTATTACTTCAAAGAGGTATGATTTAAAGTTGAAAATAACTAATATACTCCATATGAATTTCTTAGGTTCTGCAAATGAAACTGATCACCGTTATATAAAACTTTTCACATTGCACTTCAACAGGCAATGAGGTTCTATTTCCATACCAGGTTTTCATTTTCTATAAGTGATTATTGTGTGGCCTATTATGCTTTCACCCAACTTTTACCCAAAATGTATACATTTTATAACTAGGCTTCGTTTAGAAAATGCAATAATCATGAGCAAAAGGTAACAAACATTTTATAATTGAATCCAATGTGAACATTCTGGGTAAACGTTGGGAGGAAAACATGGGTGAAAACAATAATAAACAAACCCCAGTGAGATAAAAATGTACCCATATATAACCAAATATCTTAATTTAAACAGTTGCTTACGTTAACTTTTTTCCATATCCTGGCCATACAAGCAGACAGAGAGTCCTTCTTGGTGTCACTTTAATTTCCGAATAAAGGCACTGAGGGAAAGCCAGCACGAATGCAAAGACCCAAATGCTTCCTATGACTACCTTTGTGGAGGTTGCAGACAGACGTGGTTTCAGTGGATTAATGATAGCCATGTATCTGGGGGTAGAAAACATAAATGTTTTAATCACTTTTTTTGGCATTAGTGAAAAGAAAAAATCTTAAAACATTTCCATATGAGTCCATTTTTCTAATTGAGGAAATGTCAGATTCCTTGTTTTATAAATAGAGCCCTTTAATATTAATAATTAATAAAACAGTCCCCTATAATTGCTCCTATATTAAATTATGCCAGTCATAGTCATTAACAAACAGTGTGTATGAAGTTCGACAAACATTCAATGTATGTGAATTATTTTGTAATTTAAAATGTGTTCTTCAGGAAAATAAAACAACAGTGAACCTCACATTTAACACCAAGTTTGCTTTCCTAAAAAAATCAAAGACTGCTACTTCTATGACTACTTTAAAGTAGAGCCCCAAGTAAAAAATGAACTGGAATCTGAAGTTGAGTTAAGACAGCATATAGGATGAGAAATTGTGGGGGACATCAGCAGTTATCCTGCTCATTCACAATCTATTCACATTCAATAGTAGATCGGTTACATGGCAGTGAAGAAACCTGATAGTGATAGTAAATAGCAGTTTGGCTACCTTGGCAGTATAGCAAAAATCTTAAGAATTAATGTACAGAACAAATACAGTAGTACCTCGTTATAAGTCTGCTTTGGAATAAGTCCAACTTGGTATAGGTCCTGTTTGGACATGAAAAATTTTGCTTGGTATACAGCCTTTGTGCTAGAACTTGTATTGGCCAAAATGAGTCACAACCCACTACCCTTATTTACCTCTCTCGAGACAAAGCCACGACTGGCCACGAGCGTCAGTATACCAGTTGCTACCATTCAGTGAACAACATGCGCTATAATGCTCTGTGAATTACATAACATCTTCTCCCTTCTCAGCACCATCCTAGTAGGCACTCGACTCTTCTCAGCAAAAGTGAGGTTATATTTTAATTTGTGTACTGTTTTACTGATTATTTTATGATTTACTGATTATTTTATGAGATGTAACATTGCAAAGCGAAAAGTGGAATGAATGAATGTGATGAGTAATTTTGTCTAAGCTGGGTTGGTATAATCATAGGAGACTTGATTACGTAAGAGCCCTGGCCTTTTTGCCCTTCCAGGTGACACTGTCGATAAACAAGACAAATGAGGTCAAAAAGTAAAAGAATAGGAAAATAAAAAGTGTTTTTTATTCCCTAAATGCACAATATAGATTGCACTGCACTTTCAGAACTTTCTCTGCTAATCAAACTAAAAATCACCTATTACTAATAATTGTATTACCCGTTTAGGAATTTCACTGAACAGTTTTTGCCAAAAGAGTTTATAAATTTACAGCTATAAGCTTTGTGGTTTCTTTGTTTACTGATTCTAAACCTAGCATTAGACAATATTGAAATCTGCTTGGAGGGATTGTTGGATACATGGTTGCTAGTTCAGTTATCCACACGAGTTTTGTAAATTCTTCTATAAAATCTACAACATTTCTAAATCTCCTGATTGAGATATAAATATTTGTTTAATGAGCAAGAGCATTGTTTTTAAATGTGCAGTTACACTGTAATAGGGCTACAGATTTTTACATATATAAACCTAAGGCTACGTACACACATTAGATTTTGGTCATTGAAAAAGATCTTTCACGATCCTTTTCAACAACATAGGATTGAAAAATGCATGAATAGGCGCTGTATGTACAGCGCCATTCTGCTCTATTGAGAAGGGAGGGAGGAGAATGACCATGAAGCTCCCCGCTGCGCTCTCTCCCCTTCACTTGTATTACGATCATTTGTTGTTCATGAACAACATCGCATGAGTGCTGTACACATGCCAGATTCTCATCTGATACTGTCCCTCAGGCGATTAATTACTATTGCTTTTTAGTTAGGTTTTTCTCTATTCAATAATCCATTAGGATCCATTTCCTCCCATTTACTGGCAATGGTTCATAAGACACTTCAAGGCCCCTAGTTGGTCCAAAGTGGTGAAATGAGTCTGAGGTCTGGTCGGTATGATAGAGGACTGGGTAGGAATTGTTATTATTTCAGTTGACTTTTAGATCAAGAATAAGGATTCAACTAAATTTATAAAATGGTGGAACATGTATTTTTCCACTTAACATGTATTTTTTCACTTAACAGAGCTGCTTTTGTGTTCACTTTTTGTTTCAAATGTTCAAGAAAATCCCTTTTATTTGTAGGCACTGTTGAAATGAACGTTAAGTATTGTTAACTTGTTCAAATATGCTAGAAAAATAGTTTACATGAGATGTGCTTACCATTTCGCATAACTGTGAACTTGAAAAATATGTGGCTCCTAATGCTGATTTGTAATTAATATTTAGCCCTAACCATAAGCCAGCATCACAGAGTACACAGTGTACAATAAAACGAATTTGCAGGCTTACACATTGGGAATGTCCAGGGAACAGTCATCTCCAGCTGGTCTCAACTCATGGCACACACAGTCAAGGGTGGCTGTTAATATTAGTGAATTATTTATGTTCCATTAAATAATTTTTACATGGTTTATGTACAATATATAGGTAAATCACATTTACAAGAGTGAATAGAAAAGTATTAGGAAAACAAAAATTAAAGTGTCTAGAGAAGCCCAATGTGCCCAGTTCTATATTATTAAACATAAAAAAATAAAGTAATTCATGTTTTGACTATATATAACTAGACAGCTACAGCTAAAATACTTTTACTTCCTAAAAGCTATTATAGTTAAACATATTGTGTTGTTGCCTACTTGCATTTCTTTATTTTTAATGATAAACAATTCAATATTTTTCAGGCAAATATTACTGTCTACAACCAATACATGGGATGCCCTAAACTATAGTAACAGCTTTCTAAAAGTCTGAAGAGCTGGCATGATCTGATCTGAAGGTCAGATTGAACACAAAATGCAGAATCAGACACAGTAGACACAAGTTAAGCTGCGTACACAAGTCCAATTTTTATCGTTGGAAATGAACGACGAACGAACGACGAACGACCGATTGGCCAAAAATCGTTTGTAAAAAAAGTAACCAACGACGCCGACGAACGAGGATAGTCGTTGGAAATGAACGACCGGACCGGCACGATCGTGTTGTTATCTGTATGTACAGGATCGGTGCTATACGATCGTTCGCAGATATCGTGCAGGATCGTTCGTCGTTCGTTTACAAACGATAAAAATTGGAAGTGTGTACGCAGCTTTAGACTTACTCAATGATATACAGGGAGAGTGTCTAGGAAACGCTGTATGCTGTTTGAAAATGTTGTTTTTATCATAAAGCCCTCAATGCTTTCCCAAAAAAATATTATAGATGCATTATTGTTTATTTGTAAATTTAAATATGTATAAACATAATAAACCAACAGTTAATCACTTGAAATGTACAGTAAATGAATTTTCCCTTTAAAATATATTTAAATAAATTAAGGACGTTACTGATTTAATAATCTTCACAATTTAGCAGTTTTAAATAAATTAAACTTTAGTAGCTAGAATGATAAAAGAAAGTCTTCAATTCAATACTTTTAGGAAAACAGAATCACACTTCAGGGAAAATAATGAAAAGTGAAACTCTTAATAAATATGCCCAAAAATGAAAAAAACTACTTGACAGAATACATACACATGAAACAGCTGTCAAATCACATCCCTGATTCTTTGAAGAATTTAGATTTTTAAGGTGATTTAAGGATGTAGCTTGCCATCTGTAAAAATAAATAAAAATTCCTGCTGCTATTTCTGTAATTCACACTTAATTGGAGTACTAAAATGAGTTTACTCCATGCAGAGAGCTTATTTGAACCAAGGAGGTTTACTGTTCATTACAGAAAACTGACAAGAATGTCATGAAAAGCAAGTGTACTTTTATATCAATGCTAAGACTTTAGGTTATTTCCTAAGATTTAAGATGGACTGCCTTTCTTTGTCCATGCTTTAGAACTGAAGAGCATAACGTGAATGACAGGAGACATCTACCCAATTCAGATTTTTCCTTTGATGTTATAATTAAAGTGCAGCTAGTCTTAGATGCAACCAATCTTGGAAGACATTAATCCTTCTGAACATCGGGTACTTTGCTTACATCTCACAAGTTTTTGCTCTTTTACATTTTGGTTTGAAGTAGAAACTTCTTTGAGCTTAAATATTGTAACAAGCACTTCCATAAAGTGTTAAATGTAGGAGTGTATTGTATTTCAGTGCAGTTTGGAAAAACTATTTGTAATAGCAATCATAATAGTAATTCTCGCTCAATGAAGGGGGGGGGGGGAGGGGGAGAACGACAGAGCGGCATCCTGCTGCACACTCTTCCTCTTCACTTACATTACGATTGTTAGTTGTCCATTGTCCGCGGATCCGCCAGGACGGTAATTCGGACAATGGGCAAAGGGCGCTGTACACACAGATTCTCATCAGATATCGGCCCTGAGCCGATTATCAGACGAGAACCATTGCAAGTGTGTATGTAGCCTAAGAAAATCTTTCACTGAGATCTGACAACAATATGCAGTATAAAGAAAAGAAAATCTTGCAAAACCAATTCTGCCAACATATCACATACTATATATACCAAGATTTTTTTTTGTCCTCAAAATGCCATTGGAAAAGGGATCTTGGTTTACATTTGTGTGACACCTAGTGATATGGAACTGCATTTGTCTCTGGTTTAAAGACAAGCTGTTGCTAACAATTTCATGGAGGACAGAGCACTATCAACTGGTGCCCAACAATAATACACAAAAGATCACTTAGAAGCAAATGACCCATTATAACCAAATAAAAAGTACAAACTACTTCAACCGATAAATAAATGATATACAGGCTGAGAATGTGTGTTTTTAATTTTTTTCCCTAATAAATAAATGTTTTTTTTTCAAATATGTATTTTATATTTTAGAAAAGTATATTCAGATCAGTTTATGTTTGAGTATATATTATAAAATGATATATTAGTATATGATATTTTATAATGATTGCCAATTCAATGCATTTTGTCAAAATGAGTTATTTGCAATGGCAAGAAAACTATTTTTACTCATTTTAAAAGTATGAATATTATTAAAGGAAGCTAGCAACAAGCATTGCATGCATCAGATCCAGCAAATACCTTTCACTGTAGAGAAATACATGTGTACGTGTTCTGAAAGTTTAAAGATACAGGTGTGGAAAATAATTTGTTGTCTAGCAGCAACAGTATACTAGTGGGCCTTGAATTTTACAATTTTATGATGAGATGAGTAAATCAATCAACATTTGCGCTGTTGACAATTTCAATTATTACTTCTTCTGCCAATAAATATACATTCACAAATTATTTTTATTCCTTTTCAATGCACCATTTTGTAGCACAGCCTCACTGCATGTCACAGTTATCCTTTTTTTCTATGAGTGTCTAATTACTCTTTTTGATGGGCCATCATCTTTACATCTACTCTCACCTCCCCACATAAACTTTTACGCATACACCAAAGCTATGTCACTTATGTCACACCACTGAGTTTTCTTTGGCTGCTGATATCACATCCAAGATGGCGGCACCTAGCAGTAGTCTCAGTTTTTTTACAGGTAAATCGCATTAAGTTATTTTAAATGCACAAAAAATTTTACTGGAAGATTCCTATAACTATAAGAAAATAAAAACTGATTAATGCAGGCCCAATGCAGGTAAGAAGAAGGTCAACATAATCAATCAAAATAAATCTCAATTATCTCGAGTGTCAAGCTGATCAACAAAGTCCCAAAGCTTTATGTTACTGGCCCTTAGAGCAAAATCTGCCAGCATGGGTCATTAGCTTTATTAACAAAAGTATATTTTAAAAATATCTATATTCATGACTTTTTTTTATATAGCCTGACCAATTTTTGTAGTATTGACTATATATGACTACATATGAAGTATTTGTATAATGTGTATGCAAAATATTTTCTGATTTTTAAAATTTTTGACCACTTCAAACCACTTCATTAAACCAACAACTTGGCTATCTGTTCACTTGGCTATATTCATTAGCCTTAGGATTGTTACTACCCCAATGGAATAAATGCTATAATTGTACCTCTCTCTTTTATTGTCTTAGATCACTTAATCAATGTTGCTGAACTAATAAAAATGTTTCCATCTGGAGTTGTTACATATGTTCTATGATGGAGAAAAAGTACTGCTGCTTTATGGCTTTTCAAGTAATTCTGATTCGTTTTAGAAATAAAAAAATCAATAAAGAATTTACAATATGTTCAAAACTTATTGGCATGACTAACATACACAATTAAAAACATATTAGCTCCAGAAATAACTCCCTCTTCTTTCTTTTCACAACAGTTTGGCACAATATTGTTTTACTTCCTCTGTTTAGCGGCCGAATAGGACAATAGTTTGAGTAACTGTTTTGAAGCTCCCCGTAGCTATCTTTTGGAAAGAAAACATATGTTATCATGTAAAGAACAAAATCTAAGTAATTAAAATGCTAAGCACTAAGATTGTGAGAATGAAGTTAAATGAATATCTATGTACTTAATCACTTTTTAAACATCAAGAATAGCCTGCAGACCTGCTATATCTTTGAAGCTCTAGCTTGCTGTGTGCATTGATTTGAAGGATGTTGAAGATATTTGAAGTTAACTAAAGTCTCACACTTAATATGTGTTTATACATTGTATTTTTTATTACATGAAGTGCACATGCTGTTTATTCCAGGTTTTTATGCTGGCATAGGTAAGTAACACACACCAGAAGAAATACTCTTATGCAAACCTTTGTTGCATAGGAAGTCTAGTTTCGTTAAGTGCCTAACACTGAAAGCAGTAAGACCTTTGTTTCCTGTACTGTACAGTGATAGTTAAAGATATAGATATATTGAATGATCGCTATAACAGGAAACTGGAGGTATGTTACCTGGTATGTTGCTGGAGGTGTCTTCCCCTCCCTTGAGCTTTATTAACCTCCTGGGCAGTTCTTTTCTGTCTGGATTTATATGTCTAAAAGCGGTAAATTGTCTTTCATGAAAATATATTTTACATTGTAGGCCTGTAATTCTTAGGGTGCATACACATGTGCAATAATTGTCATTGGAAATGTACGATCATTCGATAATTGTTAACCAAAAAGTGCACAATGACGCAGACGAATGAGGAATCTCACTGAAAACAAACGACCATCCCGGCAGATCTGATTGGGCAACGATCGTTCACAATCTATTGTGTGTAAGGTCGTTCAGTGATTGAGAATTGTTCTGTGATACACTTTATCCTGTAAATGTCACTTCCTGCATCGTTTGATCGATTGTTCAAATAAACAATTGTATCGTTACTGCTTGTACAGAATACGATCATTTAAAAAATTCGGGAATAATCGTGAATCGTTCATTTTCAAATGATAAATATTACACATGTGTACCTAGCCTTAGCCAAAGCTCACCGAAATATTTAAAATATTTAATACATTTAATAATAAACTTTAAAATAAAAAAAAACACAAAATCTGTTAAAACAAGGATGCATAAATAAATACTGAAACATGTAATATAACTGTATAGTAGCCTATATAATATGCAATCGCCGGGGAAGTGATCGGAAGCGATCGGAGGAGGAGGAAGCGGAGAGAGGATGGGATCAGATGGGCAGGGCACTCAACGACGCTAGTGGGACCAAGTAAGTCTTTATTCTTTCTTTTTTTTTTTTTTTAGCTACCCTGAGTGTGGCTCAGGGTTACCGCCATCAGCTGTTTTTTACCCTGAGCCACACTCGGGATTACCGCTCAGGAGGTTAAATCAGGCTCAATATGTCAACCCAATTATTGCATACCTATTTCTGTGACTTTAATTAGTCTTAATAGACCAGTGCAAGAAACACAACATGGCATAAAACAAAAAATCAGAATTCACCTTGTACTGCTCTTGCTTCACTAAAGAGAACAATGTTTGCTTTAGGTTACTGGCCTGTTGGTTAATAAACCAAAATGCATATATATCATATTTAAGCTTACTTATCTATATATGTAGTATGCAAGGATTTGGTGTAGTACAAAGCAGAAAAATGACTTTACTTTACACCTGGTTGCTTAAAACTACATAATCTCCCTAACATGTAATAGTAAAAGTAGGAATAAAATTGTAAATGCATTTTTTATAGACTTTCAGCATTACTCTGTACAGGCGAGTATTGTTGAAGATATGAAGATGCCTTAAAGCTGAACTCTGATTCACTAAAAAACTATTTTACCCTTTTAGTAGGTTCCCCTCCCCAAAGAATAAAGTAAATTGTCTGTGTATTCCAGGGGATGATGTACAGAACAAAAACTTACCTTTTTTAATTCTGCAACAGGCTGTTCTCTCCTCCAATTCTCCCTTCCCCTTACCCCAAGATTGTGCATGAGGTACAGTTTAAGGCTGATGGATTTTCATATCAGCGTTCATAACGACTAATGACGAGGCTGCTGGGAACAGGCCTGGTGAAAAAGATTTGGCTGCTCGGGACCGAGGACTAAGATAAGTGTTTCTCTTCATGTATCACCCTCTAGAAAATGATTAGTTTTCCCTTACAGTGGGTAAGGGGACCTACTGCAAGGGTATTAACAGTTCAGTTTTTAAGGTGATATTTACTGAGATGGTTACCATCAGAACCAATCTCCTACTGTAATATTAGATAAAAATGGAAGGGAACACAGATCACACTAATTACCCTCTTCAGCCCTGCTGTATCTAGGTTGAACCTCCTGAGATACCTACTCCTGATCTGAGCGAAATTGGTTCCAATAGGAACCATGTGTTGATATATTTCTTGCCAGTCCCCAGGATCGTTGAGGTGAGGTTATCCATGCGCTGTATTTCATTCCCCTCTGCAACCACAATCGCACTGGAGGGGTCTCCTCTTTCTCCAGTAGGTCAATATACATAAGGTGACTGCTGTCACCACATGCCGCAGCACTGAATTCTTATACATTTTATATGAAAAGGAGTTGTGATGAGGTGAGAGAGATATCTCACTGTCTTCCAACATGTTCTTAGACGTGCACAGTCCCAAAAAAGTGTAGTACCCTCTCCACACCAACTTGTATCCCAATTTGTCTTCATTACTAATCAAAACTTTGTGTATTCACAACATGACCCTCTCTTGCTAGGAAAAGCTAGAAAGTTACCCCCAATTCTGGTTCCCAAGCCAGGTGATATGAAGGGATATAAACAAGCTGTATTTTTTTAAAACCAGGTCAGTATTGGCAGTTTACATAATTTATCCATAAGTCCACTTTAAGAGGTATCACATCCCAACCTAATATATACTGTATGTATATGCACATATTTTTTTGACTCACTTCAGGGTAAATCATCACCCTTGCCATGAAGTAAAGTACCAGCTTTGGCCCCAAAAAAATTTAATTGACATTGACAAAGATGCATTGCTTTAACCCTTTGCTTTGCTTTATAACTACTTCTACTGCTGCTGCCTTTAGAGGTGCTGTGTGGATTAGACTGCCCAGCCCACTCTCCATGCATATATATGCTTATAGAACTTCAGTAATTCTGCATCACCAAAACTTCCAGCACTTTCAAACTTCAATTTTTCTATTCATCAAATTAAGCTTACTCTCCAAACTTTATCTGTGGGAATTATCTAATTCCATTCATTCATTTTTTTCATCACTCACTATAGAGTAAACCTTTGCTTTATGGTTGCGTTATTACCTCTTAAGAAGACCAAAGAGCGAAACGCATTGGCTTAGAAGCCGAAAAAATACATACTTCAACTTCCCCCATACCATACATGGTAAATAATTATTTATTTTGTGTATATTGACAAATGTAAGTGTATATATAAAGATGCAGTGTGTGTGTGTGTGTATACTTATATATACTCGCTCATTGTGCTTGCTAACTTATGAAGACTATGCCAGGAACACATAGACAGGCTTTCTGTTGTAGAATGAGGAGTGAGATTAAAAGGGTTATGCTTTTTTCAGCGCTGTATGAGACTTGCAGATATCCAGGAAAATTTAACATGTTCTTTAGTAAGAGTTTGTTGCTCTGGTAAGGTGTGTTTGGGATACCATTAAGAATAAATGGTAGCACAGCTCACCAAAGCATGTAATAAGCATTACTGGGTGTTGCAATGAATAACAATGAACTAGAAGATACAAGCTCCTGTTTTTTTTCCCCTTTGCTGAGTGATTAGAGATTTTCTTTGTCACATATAACTAGCGGAATGACCTTGCCTGACATGTACATTCCAGCAGTTGTACATTTGAGCTGAAAGTACAGGGGTCATGGGGGGTCCAATCTTTCTAACCTGAATTATCAGAAAGCTTGTGTATGGCTATTTCAGACACTAGAGGAGTTTACTTTTTGACCTTGTTTTAAAGATCCCGTATAGAAAAGGCACAAAAGATAAAAATTGCAAAACTTCAAAAAGAAACACAGACTGTAAAGTAAGGCAAACCCCCCAAAATAGCAAAAAGATCCGAGCAAGTATGCCCCCTAAAGGGTTGTGTTTTTTTTAGCGCTGTATGAGACTTGCAGATATCCAGGAAAATGTAACATGTTCTTTAGTATGATACCCTAAAGCAGTGTTTTTTTAACGACGGTTCTTCCAGATGTTGCAGGGTTCTTTGAACAATGAGCAATGTGTGACTATAAGGTCAGTTTAAGTGGCACCAATCATCTTTTTGGCTATCTAAAAGGGTGGCATTCTTCCCACTGGTTAGCAATGTAAGAGGCATTCTTACTACTGACCACTACATTAATGTACTGTGAGCTATGGATATAGTAATTATTGCAGGAGTTCCCTGAAGACCTGAATGTTATTTCAAGGGGTTCCCCCCATGTTGGAAAGGATGTGAAACACTGCCCTAAAGCCATATAGTACAGGCTCTGAAACTTCATCAGGCATTGAAAAGAGGCAGGAACATTCTGTCACTTTAATATATCCAACAACATGGAGATAAGCGTTCATTATCCTGAATAATGCATAAACAAATTATCAGAATCAGACTGTGTAAAAGAATATTAGGCAAAAAAAGCTCACTATAAATATCTGATTCATTTTTGGAAAATGGCCATAGTAGTGATAAATGCATCACAGCACACAGAAGAGTCAAGCATGCTATGTTTTTACAAGTGCAGTGAACATCGGTTTGTTGCTCCGGTAAGGTGTGTTTGGGATACCATTAAGAATAAATGGCAACACAGCTCACCAAAGCATGTAATGAGCATTGCTGCGTGTTGCAATGAATAATAATGAACTAGTGGATACAAGCTCTTGTTTTATTTCCCCTTTGCTGAGTGATAAGAGATTTTCTTTCCCACATATAACTAGCAGAATGAACGTGCCTAACATGTACATTCGAGCAGTTGCACATTTGTGCTTAAAATACAGGGGTCATGGGGGGTCCAATCTTTCTAACCTGAATTATCGGAAAGCTTGAGTATGGCCATTTCAGATACTACAGGAGTTTACTTTTTGACCTTGTTTTAAAGATCCAGTGTAGAAAAGGCACAAAGAAGCACTAAAAAAATCAGTGTACCGTTACAAATTTTTACCATGGCACTTCAGTGGATAGTAAGACCTTTAATAACTGAGAACATCTTGACCAGTTGTGAAGGTATTGCTTTTTATAGGTTTTATGTCCTATATTTTCTTTCATATTGTTGTTGTTGTTTTTCTTGCAGTCTTTAAACATTTAGAAATAAAATACTGCATCTGTCCAGTGGCTTTTTCAGGAACACAAATCATATTTAACACCCTTTTGTGAATAATGTTAATTGCTTTTAATTTGCCTTAGCAGGAAAGGCTGCAGAGGAAAGAGAAGAGCCTGAAGTAATCAAAGCAAGGAAGAAAATATGATTGCTTGGCTTCGAAGGGGTGGTAACAACATTTTATAGAAGTTTACTGACACCAGAAGTATTTTTTTTTTCACTAGGTTGCCTTGGATTGGATATATCATTATATATATAAATATATATATATATATATATATATTGATATATTGATTGATATATATATATATATATATATATATTTATACATACTGCATGCTGATTGATTCTTTTAGAAGTCAGAGTTCATTCTTCTCTCCCTCTTTTTTCCTTTAACCTTAAAATTGACCATCATTTTTTTTAAGATAATACCTTTTGTAAACTGTTTACAGTAAATTGTAACTGAGGTTTCATTCAACATTTTTGTGGATAAATTGACAATAAGTAAATACTAGAGCTATGATATTGGTTAATTTTGACAGATGGCGGATCCATACTGAAAACTAATCAACCACCCTAAGTGCCATTAAACCAGTGATGCACTTACATGTCAAACAGATAAAGAGTACATTTGTCATTATAATTATTACTAATTGAATGGCTATTGCTCTAACCACAATCCCATTTTCTCCTAAATAGTACAAGGTGATAATACAATATATTTTTTTAATTGCAACGCAGTTTAACATTCGGATTATTTAGGTTGAAGTTGATTGCAATTGATATGGCAACGCTTTTATTAATTACTTATTATTTTACTCTAATTGCGTATGATAATGGTTTGAGTTAAAATGTGCACTAGAAATGAGTTGCTAAATACGTTTGTAGTGAAAACTTGCCATTTAAAAGTACTAGATTTATATATATCGTGATCATCATTTCATTGTAAATTAAGTTTAACTTAAAATTTTATAATGGTTTGGTGACAACAGTTTAATATGTTTTTATTTTGATCAACTGACACATTAAAATAATAAGCAAAATTATTCAGAACTATTAACTGTTATTCAAAGCTCAGTATACACAATGGGAGTAACACCCTTCTTAGAAACATTAGGGTTTGCCTGCCTCAGAGGTAATTATGTTTAAAAAGAAAGGAAAAAAAAAGACTTGTTTTTTGCTGGCAGAAATCAAATTTATATTTGGCATAGCAGTAGGAATGCCAATAAGTAGGTGAGTATACAATAAGTACAATTCAATACTGAGTACATATGATGAAAGAGGCTTCCACCTAGAAACTGACAAGGGGAAATGCCTTTAGTGCTAGACATAAGCCGCCTAAATAAAAGTACTAAAAGAGTCTGGATGGTAATCATCTCCATCCGGACGAGTTTTGCCGGTAGGGCTTCTTCAGTGGATGGATAGCGACCATTAATGGGACTGTAAGTTCATAACCAATCTCTGTAGGGTTTACTGGATAATAGTAATGGTTTGTTTAGGGGTAAAGAAAAGTCCCTAGGGCGGTAATGGCTTCATCAAAAGTTCCCACAGGAGGAGAGGAAACAGTTAATAGTGGTAGTGTCAGCAATGAAATATTGGTAGGAATCACCTATGAACTAGGTTACTTGTAGCTGTTATTCAAAACTATAAATTATAGCTATTATTGAGCATTTTTAATGTTTTTTAGTGGTCTGCTTTATTCTTACTTTGCAGAGCCAATGATTTATCTTACATAATTATTTTACTTTCCGTATTGGAGTCTGCTATAGGCCCCCCAGTGCCAAGGAAGAAATAGAGAATCAACTACTAGCACAGATGGAAAAAGCAGCAAAAAGTCCAAATGTTTTGATCATGGGAGATTTCAACTACCCTGACATTGACTGGAATAATGGCACAACAGGAAAAGGGAGGAAAGTTGTGAATTTAATACTAGATAATTTTATGGAACAGTTTATAGAATCCCCAACTAGAAATGATACTCTGCTGGACCTAGTTCTTTCTAACAATGCAGAGCTGATAACAAATCTGCAAATAAAAGAGAGAAAGAGAGATAAAAAGAGAATCTAGGTAGCAGTGACCATAATATGATTTAATTTAACGTAAGTTGTAGACAGGAAGCAAAAACAGGAAAGATAAAAACATTTAATTTTAGGAGAGCAAATTTTTCATTGTTAAGAGCGGCCTACTGTAACTTGACTGGGAGACAATATTGTCCTCAAAGAACACAGAACACAAATGGGAATGTTTCAAGTCTGTTCTACAAAAGCACACTGTAAAATATATTCCAATAGTTATTACGTTTAAGGGGCTTAAACTAAAATATATGTGGCTCACAGCTGATAAAAAAGCCATAATGAACAAGAAAAGGGCATTCCAAAAATTTAAAAATGAAGGATCACCTTCATCGCTTGAAATTCATAAAGAATATACCAAAAAATGTAAAAAGGAGAATAAATGTGCAAAACTTCAGAATGAAAGACAGATTGCAAAGGAAAGTAAGGCAAACACCCCAAATTTTTAGCAAAAAGATCAGATCCAAGCACATATACCCCTTAAAGGATGTCTCCGGGTTTGTAACTGGGGAAAAAAGAATAGGCAGATTTACTAAACACTTTTTTATAGCTCTGTGTACGCGAAGGAAAATGGCAGAGCTCAAGTCCAAATTCATAATAGCAATGTCACTGCCTTAAGTGGTTCACAATGGCTCCTAACTGATATGATATAGAAACAGTTGGGCAAAATTAAGGTTGACAAAGCACCAGGACCTGATGGATTATATCCACATGTCCTCAAAGAGCCGAGCTTAGTAATTTCATAGCCATTATTTCTAATTATAAGAGACTCTTTAGTCACTGGCAAGGTACCGATGGATTGGCGTAGGGCCAGTGTGGTTCCTATCTTCAAAAAGTGAGCAAAGTCATTACCAGGTAACTAAAGACCGGTTAGTTTAACGTCCATAGTCGAAAGGTCTTAGAGAATTTGATAAAATCCACATAGAGTAGTTTCTGCTGGAAAATAATATTATAAGTGATAGTCAGCATGGCTTCAAGAAAGACAGAAGTTGTCAAACAAATTTACTCTCTTTTTATGAGGAAGTAAGTAAACAGGTAGACAGTGGAGTAGCAGTTCATATAGTGTACTTGGACTTTGCTAAAGCATTTGACACTGTACCGCACAGACGGTTAATATGCAAGTTAGGGTCGATAGCTTTAGAAAAGTCAATGTGTAAATGAATAGAGAACTGGTTTAAAGATCGCATCCAAAGAGTTGTAATTAATGATTCATGCTCTGGATGGTCTAAGGTTATTAGTGGTGTACCCCAGGATTCAGTGTTGTGACCTTTACTGTTTAATGTCTTTATAAATGATATAGAGGGATATTTTTGGGAATAAAAGTACAATTTCTGTGTTTGCAGATGACACCAAACTATGTAATGGAAATAAATCCATAAAGGATGTCTATAATCTACAAGCAGATCTGGATGTACTGTTTGATTGGGCAACCAAGTGGCAAATGATATTTAATATAGATAAATGTAAAGTTATGTACTTCGGGGCTAACAACATGCATGCTTTATACTGTCTAGGGGGAATACATTTAGGGGAGTCAGAAATGGAAAAGGATCTGGGGGGTCTGGTAGTTCATATACTTATTAATAGCATGCAATGCCAAGCTGCAATATCTAAAGCTAGTAAAGCACTTTCTTGTAAGAAAAGAGGAATAGACTGCAGAGATGGAGACAATATCCTGCCCCTGTACAAAGCATTGGTCAGACCACGTCTGGAATATGCAGTTCACAAAAAGGACATTGTGGAATTGGAGAGAGTGCAGAGAAGGGCAACTAAACTAATAAAAGGAATGGCAGAGCTCAGCTATGAGGAGAGATTAGCTGAACTGAATCTATTCTCCCTTTAGGAGAGACGTTTAAGGGGGGATATGATGCCCCTGTATAAATATATAAATGGTCCATATAAAGAAGTCTCTTCCTTATATTAACTTTGAGATCATTACAAAGAACAAGAGGACAATCTTTGCGTCTGAGAATAGGTTTAAGCTCTGGATAAGGAAGGGATTCTTCACTGTGTGTCACAAGGTCTGTGAAAATGTGGAATTGGCTCCCTCAGGAAGTAGTTTCAGCAACTAGTATAGATTGCTTTAAGAAAAAGCTGGATGTTTTGCTAGAAGCACAGAATATAACTGGGTATTAAGGCTTAAAAGTAAAGATAATAGAAACTGTTGATCAAGGGAACATCTGACTGCCTCATGGAATCAGGAAGGAATTGTTTTCCCCTGTTGAAGCAAAATGTACCAGGGTTTTTTTGCCTATGTCTTATAGGGTTTTATATCTGGGATATGATTATTTCCCCAGTGGTTGAACTTGATGGATTTATGTCTTTTTTTAATCTAACCTACTATGTAACTTTGTATTTAGGGCCATATACAGAGTTTATCTGTCCTGGCCAAAGGAAAGTGGTACCTTATCATACTATTCATAGTTTTTTTAATAACTTTATTATGTGATTGTAACACAAAAAATAAAAAGTCATATTGGAGAAAGTTTTTAGTCTACACAAATTACTTGAATGCTTACAGGTAAGGAGGACACCATGGGTCTGATTTATTAAAGCTTTCCACGGCTGGGAAGGATACACTTTCATCAGTGAAGTTGGGTGATTCAGCAAACCTGGAATGGATTTATTCAAAGTCATTTGCTACAATGAATCTTGTCCAGGACACATTTTCTCTTCAAATTACTTTGAAGAAATCTTTTTAAGGTTTGCGGGATCACCCAGCTTCACTGATGAAAGTGTATTCTCTCCAGCCTTGGAGAACTTTAATAAATCAGGCCCACGTGTAATTTGCCTTAGTCCTTCCGCTGGAAATACAGACTGCACAGAGAAATAATACAACATGCCCACCATCAGTTTCACATATATATATATATATATATATATATATATATATATCTCAAGAATAACAGCAAAACTAATGTATCAGATCAGCCTAACTTTTTAGACCACAGTGAACACAACAACTTTAATGACGGGAAAGAGAGCTGAAAATGATTGCTGGCAATGCTGCAAAATTAGTGTATTTTTCTTGGCCTTTTCAGCCCACAGCAGAGAATTGGACCAAATATGCACCACTGGAGGCATCAACATGTGAATACTTACATGAGAAGATATAAAAAAGCATAGCAACATAATTTGTTGTGTGTCCCATTGGGTAGATTTATTTTCCCTGCCTTCTTGACAGATACAAGAAAATTAGAGGAATATGGGGGAAAACCTCTTTACATACCTGTTTTTTCTAAAAAGCAAGACACATTTACAAATTTAACTCATTCAGGGTTAGATCTGAGTTTGGCATAAAGACAAATTATATGTAAAACAGCAGCATAAATTAATCTTTACATAAAACAGCAGAATTTTCTTTAAAAAAAAATAAAAAGGTACTAATAAGTGCTAATGGGTTGCTTTTCCCTTTAAATGTATAAAAAGCATAATTAATATTATATTTTTTTTTGCGCCCCCCCCCCCCATGTTTGTTTATTGCCATTATAATAAAACTAAAGGGTATTTCTTCAGCCTCTTTGAATACCACTGTCACATATTCCAGGAAGCTGCAGGGATTCTTCAAACAGGACACTGTCAACAGCAGCCATTTTTCATTTGCCTGGAATTAGGTATAATTAGTGGCATTTCACAAATATCCAAGCACCAGATCTAATGCATTCGTAGAGCAAGTTTGTCTCTCCATTTGTGAGACACTTGGGAAAAGCTGAAATATATGTGCAAAGGGAGATTAAGGAATGTTGGTGTGTCATCAATAAACTCTGAAGAAAAATGAAGGTCTCATGGGAGAAAACTGGAAGCAGCAAAATCAAGACAGCGCAGGTGTGGTAAATATATTTTTTGAATACTTTTCAGCGGAAAAGGGTGATGTAGTTAAAAAAATTAACTGCTGTAATTTTTTTAAATGGGGAATGCATTTTTCGTTGAGTTAAATCTCACCCTTGTTTTTTTTTACCAATTTTTAGATGGTGAATCCAAAAATGACCCCAGTCTTTTGCTATCACACCAAGTTTTTACGATACAGGGTACCCTCCATTTTTGTCAAAAAACATACAAATTTTACATACAATGAAAAATTATTGAAATGATTAACTTGAATGCACTGTTTATTTCTTTTGTTCATACAAAGGATTTATTGTTACTCTACGACATTTTTTTTAAACATTTGAAAATTAATCGGGTAAGCGGTTAAGGTAAAACTTTACGCTTATAGCTTTTCTTGGAGTGTTCAGTGTTAGGAAAATCCCACCGGATGCTCCAACAATAGTCAGCCATCATATGTACATCCCATCTACCCTGATACCGTCCTTCCATGACCTTCAAATCTTGGTGGAATTGTTCACCTTGCTCATCACTGACTGCACCAAGGTTTTCCGGGAAATTAGAAAGATGGCTATGCAGAAAATGCACCTCAATGCTCATATTGCAACCAAGCATTTTGTAGCAATCCAAGAGTTTCTGGATGATTTCTGTGTAATTATTTGCTTGTTTGGTTCCAAGAAAATCCTTGGCAATGGCATTGAATGATAACCAAGCATTCTATTTGACTTCTGACATTGTCCCGATGAAATGTCCATCTTTAATGAGCTGCTGAATCTGTGAACCATCAAACACACCGGCCTTTATTTTTTCAAATGACAGGCTAGGAAATGCCTAAATGAGGTACTTGAAACAGTCTCCTTCAGTTGGCAAAGTTTTAACAAACTGCTTCATCAGACCCAGTTTTATGTGCAGAGGCGGGAATTTAATATTCTTTCTATCAACAAGTGGCTCATGTAAAATAGTTGGATCACCTGATTTTAGGGCAGATCTTGGAGGCCAATTCCTTTCCACCCAATGCCTCTCGCAAGCTCTGCTGTCCCACATGCACAGATAATAACATGGATACCTGGTGTATCCGCATTGCTGACCAAGAAGGAAGCATACCATTTTAAGGTCAACACAGATGATCCAATTGTGTTGGTGATATTGCATATATGACTCTCTTTATGTCTGCATATTCTTCACAAAGAGAAACTGAATGGCCAATTGGGACTGACCCAAATGTTTTGGCATTGTGACGGAGGACACACTTTAAGCTCCACTTTGAGCTATCGATGAATAGTCACCATTCAGTTGAGTTAAAGATTGGAATTCCCAATTCCTCCATTAAAATAGGTATGTTATGGCAATACATAAAGCCACTGTCGGTTCTAAAGTAGTGCAAAAATGCAATTTCTCTGGTTCGAAAGTATGATACCTTTGTTCCTTTTTCAAGTTTTTCTCAAGCAGTCTTGATGCTAGGAGTTCTGAAGCCTTCTTCAATAGTCCCAAATCATGTGCCAAATCACTCAACTCATGTTGATCAAATCCTTTACAAACAAAGTCCACTTCAATTTCATACTCTTCATCATTGTTTTCACCTAGTTCTTCACCATAATCATGTTCTTCAAGAGAGGGTAGTGTAACGAAAACCGGCACTGGGATTTCATCTGAATGAGCCACTGGGCGTATAGCCAATGGTAGACTATTAAACTCTGTTACATTTATTTTTCTTGTTATATCCTGAAGTTCTCACTATACAAAAGTAACAGTCACTGAAATGATCTCCTGGCTCTCCACAAACCATAGGTATACCAAATGGCATCTTATCACGTGTTCCCTTTGTCCACATCCGTAAACCCTCGACACACTGTTTGCACAGCTTATGAGGGGCCCAAGACTTATCTTGACAACCAAGTTTAACTTTGAAATATGCCAAATAGGCTTGCTCTACTAATGTGCTGATGTTCGCCCTTTGACTGGGAATGGTGAAACTGACACAGATATAACAAAATGAATCAGGGTTGTTTAGGCACTTACGATGAGAAACAGCATAGCCAGACATGATCGGAAAAAAAAGGAAATACATGTGTAAGTAGAAAAATACATTTTGCTTATTCACTACGTAGAGCAGCACACAACCTCTGACCACACTGTCATGCGTGTAAACGAATAACCTATATAAATCCACGCTACAGTAATCGCAATAATATAAGCGTTAGAGAAAAAACTTGACGTGATAGAATAAAATTAACTGCACTTTTAGAATCAGAATACCTATTTTAGTGTGAATAAGCTTAAAAAAAGTCAACAAAACATGTTAAAAATTTTTCCCCAGTGTAGTAAAAAAATAAAAAGCACAATAGGCTCTATAATAAAAACGGAATCTGACATTCCAGCAAACATTCCCTAATGGGGATCAATTACTGCCATTGAAACACATTGACCTGGAAAATAGTCAACAGGGAATGTATGAAGGAATGGCAGATTCACAGTTTTATAAATAGAGCACTAAGTGGACGGTAATAAATCAAAGTTCACAGTACAAGATAGATTCAGACTTATTGATATGGGTATATTGTGTCTGGTTCCCTTCAGTCTTTCATTAACAAGTTTGTAGGTTTGGAGAAAGCATTTAATAACAGAAATCCAAATATGAAATATACTTATGTTTAACTTTTGGGTCCTCTTAAGCCACTTCCTGAATAGTAATGACAAATATTATGCAGATTTCCTTATATTCAGAAAAAACTGTGATTTTTTTTTTCAATTTGCTTTAATTCTACTTTATTAAAATGGACTGTTCTGACTGAGTTCCTATACATTAACAAAAACATTATATCAGTAGGTGTATAAAACTGACATATAAAACACCTATAAAAAAATAATTGCTTTTGAAATGTCTTTTCCAATATAATTCCTCAAAGTTTACTATGGACATGTGTACGTTCTGAGTAATGTTTTATACATTCATCTTATTAACACTGAGCTCCTCCCGGTCTCAAGCCATGATAAGGTAAATTGAATTCACTGTCAAGGACTCATCCTGGGTGGTAATTGCTTAGGGAAGATTAATTCCCTGGGGACACCGTAGAGCTTATTTTGAAAGCATCTTTACCTTGTATTATTGCCTATAGTCTAAAAGAAAATTCCTAACACGTATCTTCTTCAAGCTTTATTGACTCAATTTTGACTCATGGGAGTTACATTGAAGCAGCGGCATTACATTTAACCTTACAATAGTCACATGTGACAGCACAAATGCTTGGGTTGCCTTGCTGTGCAGTTCATACCAGAATTATAGAAAACGGAATTTGGCTGTGCAAAAAATCGATATTAGTACTAAATAAAATCTCTAAAATAATTTGGCATTGTAATGCAGGCAGTGTGTAGCATCATCACTCCACATGGATGTGTGGCATGACCCCTAATTTGATTTAGCAAGTATACACTTCAAATGCCTCATACTACTTGCCCAGCATTTTTATCAAGATTCTATGTTAAAGACCAATCAATTCTTGAGTACAGTACAGTAACTGTAACAACAGTTTACTGTTGTTTTCTCCTCTTTGGGCAAAGATAGGGTAGGGGATGAAGATAACCAGATAAACTGGGCTGCCAAAACGTACTTGAGCTGTTCCAAGCTGAAATAATCAATTCTCCAGACATGGAATCTGGCCGGCCAAAAATGGGCCAACAAAAGAGTAGTCCCTTCCCTTCTGGCCATACCAGGTCCTCGTCATCTACAAACAGTGGAAGAGAAAGCTTCATCCCTATAACCTGCTACTTAAATAGTTGTCGAGCCCATAGATATCAAACCCTCACCCTGTGGAATGAATACAAGGGTACATGAAAACACAAAACTTGCCTACAAAACACAGGTATATCAATCTCAAGGACACAGTCATTAATAGGACTAATAGTACAGGAAAGCAATTGTCTTTTGAGAAAAAGATATTGGGCAAATCTTGGTAGAGTAAATGTGCACATAGGTGAATCTCTCTTGAAAACTGTTAAAACAAATCACTGAAATAGATTGAGGAAATGTAAAACTCATATGTGGAAAATTAGCAAATATTGTGCAAATGCCCCACTGTCATTTATGGTGACATCCCACTATGTAAAGGAGACCAAATGCCTCCAACCTTGAAGACAACTGGGCACCAATGAGAGAGCCCAGAGACGGGATTGTATTGCTGCAGCTGAGGTAAGTACTGTCAACTTTAGTTTTGCTTTAGAACATTGACATTTAGTTAAGTTTTACCAAACAGATTAGGATTTTAATAAGGTGAATTGCTTACTAATAATCAAAGCAGTTGAGAAAGTGGGCTTAAATGATCAACTCGCAGCTAGAGGTTGCTGTAGATAAAGAGCACATAGTAATGTTGTAGACTTTGTTTTACTACCAAACGCATAGAGTAGTTCTGGCTAATACAGGTACATACCTAGGAAAACAGAGTACTGTACTCAAAACTTTGCTGTTGTGTTCAGAAAAATGCAAATTGTAAAGCTGTAAAAGATGTCCAGGTATTGTTAAAGGAGAAATTGTATATTGAATTGGAGATATTGTAGTACATGTCAATGTATTTTTTTAAATAAAAACAATAAAATGTGTGGGAAGATTTAGTGAGGTCAATTTATAAAATATTAACATGGAGAAGGGTCTTAAATAAAATAAACATTAAATGGAAGGATTAGCGCTCCTTGACAGAATTTTCTGCATACACTACTTGTATAATTTGGGCTTGCTGTGAATTTTAAACACACAAGTGCCTGTAAGCTCTGCTGCTTAAGTTTTAATTATATTTAATTTGGCTGTACTCACCACACATGGTAATGTGCTCAAGTATTTTGTGTTCTAACACATTAGAAATTCCAACAACTATTACCACATACAACTTTAATAATAGGCAATGAAACTTTAGTCTATTTGGAATGCATTGTGTTTTTTCATGCAGATATTTATCTTGTAAAGAAAATAGCAATGTGCATACCAATGTCTATTAGGCTTCCAAAAATGTATTAGTTTTATCATCAGCTGTTGTTATTAGTACCTATTTTGTGCTTTCTGTTTGATAAAATCTGCATTCTGCCTCTAGATAGATATGTAAATAGCATTTCTGGGTACCAAGACTTATTTACTTATGTATTTGCTGTAACAGTGAAGAGTGTGGCCATCCACTTTCATTTTGTTTTGCATGTGTAGGAAGTTTATGAATACGAATCATCTGTGACACATACATCTGTTTGTATCAGAAATAGAGAAATAGATGCCTGCTACTGATTTCCTTGTGGGGAAAAGCTTTAGACATTTTCTTTTCTTTCCAATATTTCAAGATGTAAAGTGCTATTGTGCACATTTTTTACTCTGTTACTTTTATAGGCCAACATAAAAGAGATGTTACAAAATTGTTTCTTTGTTGTAGAATACATTTTAGTCTGAATAATAGATGAACGGCCACAATCTGTCAATGTACCTATTAAGATTTATTTTTGCCCATAAAGCATAACAAAAACACCATATCACAAACATTCTAGATCTCTATATCAGTACAAGTGTGTTTCTGTAGGTGGCAATGGGTGTACCTAGGTGCCAACAAATTATTTTAGTACACTGTGTAAGTAGTAATATTATCAGGAAGGCAATGTGATGAAAAGATTTTATTTAAAAAGCACCTATTTTATTTCATGTAAACACAGTGGTAATTTTATAATTCACTCTATTAGTTTATTCAAACACACCTTTTTCCAAACTGTAGAGTCTAAGTAGAATATACAACACTGTTAGGGCTCAGGTCAATGGGAATTGTTTTCCTGTATTGAAGCAAGCTTGAAATGCATGTTAAATGTCAACAGCTAAGATGTTGTCTACTCCCTCTGGTCACTGACATAAGCAAAGGCACTAAAACATGGTTTCTACAAGGACGTCAGCAGCGCCCTAATGTGCATGCTATAATTAGCAATCTGGTTTACCTACTCTGTACAATGCAAAGAGCAACATGGTGTTGCTTAAGCTACGTACACACTTCCAATTATTATCGTTGGAAAACGAACGACGAACGATCCTGCACGATATCTACGAACGATCGTATAGCACCGATCCTGCACATAGAGATAACGACACGATCGTTCGTAGATATTGGACACACAATAGATACGATCGTTTGAGCGATAGAGGAACTATGTGCACGACAGGAAAGTGAACGAACGTTCGTTCATTACGCATGCTCAGACCATGGACGATCAACGAACGATCGTACACACGAACGATGTTCAACGATCGTCGTCCAATCCGATCCGCCGGTCCGGTCGTTCGTTTCCAACGACTTTCCTCGTTCGTCGGCGTCGTTGGTTACTTTTTTTACGAACGATTTTTGCCCAATCGATCGTTCGTCGTTCGTTCGTCGTTCGTTTTGAACGATAAAAATTGGAAGTGTGTACGCACCTTTAGAGGGGTATACCTGGCCCATTGGGAACATAATTCAAGTTGTTTTTGGTCTATAGTCTAATAGGAACTCTTGAGATTAACCAGTGGTCCCTTATCTCACTCTGCTTCCCCTTTCTATATAACCTACTGTGTATTTACATTGAATTTATGTTTACAAATTTGAAAGCCAGGTGACTTCAGTGTAATGCACTTCAATGCAGTATGCACAACTTTTCTGTGCATTGTGATATGTTGGAAGCCCATTTAAATGAATGGGCTCCTTTACGCACACCTATGCATTCTATTTTCAAAATGTATTACACCTCCGCAGTGGGAACAGACCCTGAGGATGAATTTCTGAACAGTGCTTGGTGTTACAGAAGTCAGTATTTCATTTTTAATATTCCTAGATGTCCAAAGCCTAGCCATGGGTTAACTGTGGTCAAGGCAAAGATTCAAGTTTTCTCCATATTCTTAGATTTTGTTTTGCTAATGTAAATGTATTTTTTTATGTCGCTAAAATTTGTTGTATAGATCTGTACATTATTATTTTATTACTGCTGCAAGACTAATATCAGAAATTACAATGCAGATCACATTTGTTTTCCAAACTGTAAATTACCTGAACTGGAAAATTTTCTCTGTACCTTTTATACAGCTTCAGGGACTATTGTATCTATTACACACATACTGTACAACAAGATGCTGGATCCCTTTAAAGAAAAATTTAGGAATATATTCATATAGACAGTAATGCAAATGATGGGTGTCAGCACAAGTACATTTGGCACAAATTCATGTTGTAAAAAATAAGTGTAAAATGCAAGACATTTTTTGTGAATCTTTAAAGAAACTCGCCTTTCCTTGAATTTGCGCAACTCTTTATCAACAGCATAGAAAGTAGAACATTGTAATTTAACACTTATTATTGCCTATTATTGGAAACTATTATCAAAGGAGAGAATATTGCATTTTAGGATTTTTCCATTTCTACTCCCCTTAATGTGAAGCTTTTTTTGGCAGATGGGCAATCATTCTAGTTATAATTGACCTTTGATTTTTATATATGCCAAACATGATATTACCTTTGTTTTCTTGCCTCTGGGGAGATGGTGAAAGCACTGTGCTAGATGTGACATTTCTAACATTATAAACAGGACAAATCATGTAGTAAGTGCTTGGTAGATAGGTAACTGCAGCATGCTTTATTTATCTTGCATTAGAGATTAGTTTGACACGTTTCTGGTAAAAATCCTGGGTTCTTCGACAGGTGCTTCTGAGCTGCACCTCAATTGTATGAGACTTATTAAGCATTCTTGTTGATTTATATAGGTGAAAAATGATGTGGAAAAAGGCAAGTGTAGACTAGTCTTAGGTATTATTTCCCAGAACAGATACTAACAAATCTCCTTTGTGCAAGGTAATGTGGGAAATAGGTGGTTGATAAAATTCCCTTAGTAAACATGCCTGGAATCTTGTCATAAACTAGGTATAAACTCTTGATGGTGAGCTGGGCTTGATTTGAAATTTTGAAAGAGAATGTTATGTAATATACCACTCTTTTTCAAATAAATGAAAAAGCAAGCCTATAAAACTACTCAGTATGTGATAAAAAAAATTGCCTAACTCCACTTTACCTGTAGTCTGTAAGACTTGAATGAAAGACTTGAGAAATAAATATTATCCCTAGGCAGCCGGGTTTAGGAGTCAGGGTGCTTTTATTCATGGTGACTATCATTAGTGACATTGGTGAGGGCAGTTTCAGTGGAATTGCAGGGGTGGAAACCGGACTAAAGTGGATGAAAAGATGAGTGCAGCGACACCCTGATAGTTCAGTGTATAGTTCAGATAGTTCACCCTGATAGAGTGTATGTGCACAATAAAAGTTTTCTAATGGAGAAGGGGGGATAATTGTATGTATGCTAATAGTGTTTACTTGTACAACTGTACAACTGGTCTTTTTTACTCAATATGATCTACCCAGATCACAGCCTGTATTCTCCTTTTGGCAAAAAAATTGTTTATTAGGAAGCAATATTTTTTAGTAAAGGTAACAGCACATAGTTTCAAAAAAGGAAAACCTTCTCTAGGAGATGTCATGTACTGATGGGATCAATAACAGACAAATAATTGTTTATTTGAGAGCAAGGGATAAAATTGTCATCCTCTTTATTTCCTCCAAACCAATTAACATCAAAGAGTTCTTCTGTTTATAGTGATGGCCTTTCTGTGCAACTGGGAATTCTACAGTCCAGAAAAGAAGACTGTGTACTAAAGCTTAGTATCTGTACTAAAGCTCTCTCATATATGCAAAATATATTTGATTTTTGTTTTACAGATGAAACAACGTTAAAGTCCCTATTTTAATAAATCTTACTATCTATTTTGAGTGTGTTGCTTTGGGGATATGTATTTTATCATACTTTATGTTTCTTGTATTTCATTATTACAACAACATTTAAATAGATCAGATAATGCTAAAAATATAACCTAGCCACTAAATAGGAATGTACTGAGGTTAGGATTGTAAAACACACAACATTGCATATTTAGTGCAGGGGTCAGGACTGTGCAACATACAACACAGTGTATAATGTACAGGGTAAGGACTGTGTAACATTTAACTTGAATAAATGAATAAGTGAATAAAGTGCAAGGGTCGGTCCCTGTACCATACAATACAGCTCAGGGAGGGTTTAGGACTATATAACATCAGGATAACTTAGAAGTCAAAAATATGCAACATACGAAACAACTCAGGGGCAGAACTATGTAATGTAAAAAGCAGCAAACACAGTGCAAGGCCAGGATCATGTTATGTTCAGTACAGCATGGGTGTCAGAACTATGTACAAAGCATATTGGGCAGGGGTAAGTATTGTATAACGTACAACACAGTGTATAATGCACAAGGTTCAGGACCATCTAAAATGCTAGCCTATACAGTGCAGGGGTTAAGACTTTGTAACATGCAACATACCATATACAGTACTGGGGTCAAGACTGTGTAATGTAGTGAACAGCATAGCGTATACAGTGCAGGAGTCAGAACTGTGTAATACACAACATAGGGAATACAATGTGGGATCAAGACTGTGTAACATACATCATAGTGTATATAATGCAGGGGTAGGGAATGTGTAACAAAGTACAGGGGTTGGGACTGTGAAGCACACATCAAAGCATATATAAGGTGCTGCACATTGTTTTCTCCACACCCTGTACTTTGCACGTGGTTATGTTTAAGAGTAAATATAAGGGGTTATATAAATTATATTAATGTTGCAGTTAAAGGAATACTAGGGAAAGGCTTTTTTTCTCTCAATGTGTTTACTCTAAAAATGACATTGCAATGAAATTGTATAACTTAAAAAAATTACACCTTTTCCAGACTCTTAAAGGGTTAAATGTCTTCCCTCTAGAGTTTGCTTAACCTTGCTTGTGGTCAGTTATTGTATACAGCATTGTTTACTATGCTAGGTCAATAATGAGGACAACAATTATTTTCTGAAATCAGCATATGATGTACAAACAAGGCAGGTGTGAAAGTGTCTTCATGAGGGAAGCTCCTCTAGAGGTTTTGCTTGCAAAAGTATACCTGAATTCAAGTCTACTTTAAAAGATATTTGCTCTTCCCTAGTTACCTGTCAAGTTCATTTGGCCTTCTCAGTTTGCACAGGACAAGTAAACAAGCACTTTCCTGAATCATATTCACTATGTAAATTGTTTATAAATATACCCTTTCGTTTATGTATATGTAAAATGACACACACACTAGAGAAGATGTTTTTGCATTGTAGAGGTTATCTATTTCAGTTGTATTTAATAAACATTTGCCTCCTGGCTCCAACATATTCTCTCCCATGACCTGCCCTCCCTCATGTTGCAGTGGATTACCCCAACCATTCTTCCTAAACCAGACTGCTCTCCATTACCTTCTCCTTTGAATTTACACTGAACATACCTGGCCCCACACACATCACTAGATTCACATTAAATCTGGTATTTTACAAACTCTGTACCCTCACTTCCCCTTTCTGAACACAACCTCCTCACATTGAGCCTATCTAATTCTTGCGCCTCCTTGCCACATCCCAGACTAGGTCAGTGGCAGAGAGATATCTGTACCCCAACCTAATCTCAAACTACCTTACATCCCTAACCTCCACTCTCTCCAAAATGTCATTGCCTGATTAAGCTGCCACTCTGTTCAACCACACTGTTTCTTTGGCTCTGGATAAAGTTGTCCCCGCCACCTTCTACTACACCTTTTGTTACTATCCTATCTCCCTTCCCTAACATGTTACCAAACTCCTCAATTATCTCCCTCAGTCCTGGATAAAGTTTCATGCTGCCTGTCAACCATCTCATCATGGATGGCTGACAGGTTTCTGAATTTCAACCTGGATAAAACAGAATGTATCATCTCCTCTCACATTTCCCCCTGACATATTTCCAACTTTTAATAACACTGTTATTCAGCTCTCCGCTCACTGACATTGTCTTGGCTAACCTCCCTGTAAACTCCCTGTAAAAGCTCCTATCATATCTTGCCTGGACTACTGTACCATCCTCCTCTCTGGTATTCCACTAACCTGACTCTCTCCTCTACAATGTATTATGAATGCTGCAGCCAAACTTATCCATCCTTCCCACTGCTTCTCTTCTGCTGCATCTCTTTGTAGTTCTCTTCATTGGCTTCCATTTCACCTTAGTATTAAATTCAAGCTCCTAGCTTGCATTTTCAAATTCAAGCATTCTATTCAGCTTGCTTCTACTTTCTGCTTGTTTAAGCAATCAAAACCCCCCTTTTCAAACCTGCCTACCTATTTTCCTAAGTCTCCTAAAACACTCACTACTACTCACTATTACACCCACTGTTCCATATCCCCCTTCCTATTGTGTGATACTTCCCCCAGCTCTTAGATAATAAGCTCTTCTGAGCAGGGCCCTTTCCTCCTTCTGAGTCACTGCCTGTATCTATCTGTCATTTGCAACCCTTATTTAATTGTACAGTGCTGTGTAATATGTTACCGCTATATAAATACTGTTTATTATTATTATTATTATTATCAATAATAATAATAATATTTACTTTCCTGTAATTGCATAGCTACATAGAAAACTCCTGCAATTACTTACAGTATGCCTCTTGCCGAGCAACAGGCAAAAACACAGCACAATCAAGAGAATTTATGCTTAGTAGTACTTGTTAGAAACAATGAACATGTCAAATTATATTCAGATATTTCTATTAAATTGTTTAAAACATAAAGCCATGTTTGGATTACAAGGATTGACTGTATTTATTCAGAAAAATATTCCTTAGGAAATTAATTGTAAATTGTTCACTGAGAACAAATTCAGTATACAGTTTACTATGAAATAGGTATCAATTTACTAATAATATAGTTCCAAGAAGTCTATGAATGACAAGAAATACTTATGAAATACACCATAAATAAATTCTTGTTTTGCGCTTGTTTTACAAAGTGAACAACAAATACAGCCACTCTGTATTTGGTACAGTTCTTGCCTATGAAAATAAAATCATTATACGTACACCCTTTCTTTTTGTGGTAGTAGGTGAGTTTTTTTTCCATTTTTTATTTTGCCTCTATAACCATGTCACAACTACTTGCCAACAAATTAGCCTCAATATTTTTTTTTTATAAATGCTATCTTTTAAAATGTTGTTATTAGAGAAATAACTCTTTCATCCAACACAACTAGCTTCCTGGCTTGTTGCTCAAACATTGTTAGGGAGCACTGCTGTGATCATATGAGAGGAGCCCAAGTTCTGGCACTTCCACTGTGTGTGCACGTGGGTTGTATTGCAGGAAGCCAAACATGCACCTACAAGTCTTTGCTTCTTCTTCAAATAACTTGTCAAAAACTTGGCACATTATCCCTATAAACACACTTTGGACCTGGTGTCCAAGAAGTATACCAATGTATTTATTTTGCAGATCAAAGACTAATAATCAGTGTACGTACTTAAGGTGTTAAAAAAAAACTTTACCTACTGTCTCTAGATTTAGTACATTATTATGAAAAGTCTTTGTATGTATGCCATCTGGACATCTGGATTACTTACTACAAGCGTATGCCAGACGTTTTGATGTAGCAGTAGTACTCTATTATTGATTACAATTACAGAGACACAGATTTTTTTTATAACACACCCGTATACAGCTTAATAACTGGAAGAAACAGCAGCCAGAACTGCAACAGAACAGAGGTTTTCCAAGAGAGCAGTTTTGAAAGCCCCAGTCAACAGTACACTGTGTGTGATCTTTCAGTGTTCTCTTTATAACAAGCATTTGGGGGATTTGAAGATAAACTGCTCCCAAAGAATTCAATCAATTTCCTCCACTTTATCTATTTGCTAGCTTTCTGTTGAATCCTGATGGTGAAAGTCTATTGGTATCCTTTTCTCTTTGGATTAGGGACTGAGCTTGCTTAGCAGTGGATATTTTCTTAATACTGCACAATGTCACTGATGATTAGTCTTGTCCTTTTCTAGACAATTCAAATGCAACCTGTCCAGTCAGCCAGAGGAATATTTTGATTATTGAACTTTAGTGGATTGGCTCAGGCAATTCCCAAAGGCACTAGAACCAGATTAGCTTCAGATTTTCCCTTGTTGATGGCAATTCCATAGCTAAGTAATGTAACTCTGATTGAAGCAGAGCTAAATGTAAATAAGGCACAATGCCACAACTAATGGAATTTTTCATTTCGAATCTTATGTGATTTTTACCATGTAACGCCTTAATATCAGTGTATGATTTGCTGACTGGTTCATTTTTACTCCAAATGAAGCAATCTAGGTTTACTTTTCTTCAAAATAAACAATGAGAAACAAATAATTATGTAAGTTTATGTCAATAAACCTCTTAACATGAAGTATGATTTAGCCAAATAGTAATAGTAACGGATGAGTGGTTCTCCCAGATTTAGTTCAGCATGAGTTTAATCATGGTACGTCTCTTTGAAGTTTGCCAAACCCAAACAAAAACCACTGAAATCTTTGAAAACCAAATATTGTTAGTAGGCACGCTACAGGTACAAAATAACTTCAAAGGCAACATTGAAATTACTGAAAACATTTAACAACTTGAGTCCCCAGGCCATTTTACTCCTAAATACCCCTGAGTCCCAGTGAATATTTTTTGAATTTTTATTGACTATGGCCCTGGTTTATTAAAGCTCTTGAGGGCTGGAGAGGATACACTTTCATCAGTGAAGCTGGGTAATCCAGCAAATTTAGAATGGTTGAGGATTTAAACATTTGCTAGCAAATAGCAAATGACTTTGAAGAAATCCATTCCAGGTTTGGTGGATCACCCAGCTTCCCTGATGAAACTGTATCCTCTCCAACGTCTGAGAGCTTTATTAAATCAGACTCTATGTCTGCATTCTACACATTATACCTTTTAGAATTTGTAGTCTAACCTAACGCATTATTCTTGGTTTTGTTTATACCAGGCTGGCCTATCATTTAACAGAATATTTGGATAAATGAGACAGCAGCTAAAGTGACCACTGGCCTAAGTCAATCAGAAAATAATCAAAACTAAAAAAGCCAGCAAAGCAGTTAATTGCGCAAAGAGCTAAACAATTACAATTAAAGTACAGTTCTCCTACTGCCCTATTCTCTCCCTACACTTTTCCTACAGACACTTTCAATACACTGATTACCCCACAACTCTCTCCCCCTCCACAAGTGGGCTTGTTCATCCAAAGGCTCTCCCATTTGCCCCTCTATGTCTGCTGGCAATAAATCAAATGTAATTTAGTGCATAGTGGTTTAAAAAACATTTGTCTAAATCTGCCATTTTTTTTTCAGAGTGATGAACCTCAAACACGCAGGATTTGTACTTATCTGATTGTAGTCCTGAACCCCTCCCCTAATAACAATGCCCATCTGTCAACCACAGCAGTAAAGCAATAGTGTTTGCAACTATAAGTGTTAACAAGATTTTTAGATAATTCTGTTGGGAAAATCTCTGCAAGGAAAAAACCCTTGTTGAGATAAACAATAATCTACTGCACAGCAAGATGAGAATAAACTTGAAATACAAGTGGCTTAAAAAGCTGCTTTAGTTTATGCTATATAAAACATTACAGCCCTCAAAGTCTAAATTGATTTATTCGGATGTACATTTACAATTTAGCTACTACTGTAGTTAGATGGCCAAATATTATAGATAGATAGATAGATAGATAGATAGATAGATAGATAGATAGATAGATACTGAAAGAAAATAAAGTTAGGGGGCTGTTTTTAAATTTTACTCAAAGATCACTCCACTTTTATAAAAAATTTGCACATTTACACAATTTACACATTCACACAAAATTCAACCATTATAGACACATTTAGTGGGCATTATTTTAACATCAGTTCAATAAAAGTAATTTTCTTATGGTTTTTAGGGATGGCTGAAGCTGCCCTCAGTGCATTTTAGTAACCAGCAGAGAGTCGGGTTAGTAGAATGCCAGAGAGAAGGATGTTACGGTAGTCCAGACGAGAGATGATAGGAACGTGTACAAGGAGTTTGGTGGTCTCTGGGGAGAGGTAGGGGCAGATTTTGGAGATGTTGCACTGGTGAAAGTGACAGGACCTGGAAATGTTCTGAATATGGGGGCTAAATGAGAGGGCAGAATCAAAGGTGACGCCAAAACAATGTGCCTGAGGGGAGGGATGAATAACAGTGTTGTTATCAGTTTGAAATATCTTAGGGGGAGATTTGGAATTTGAGGGGGAGGAAGATGATGAGCTTGGTTTTTCAAGGTTGAGTTTCGGAAACCATCCGTGATGAAATGGCTGACAGGCAGCATGAAACCTTATCCAGAAAGGAGTTACAAGAACTCAAGAATTCCGGTAAGTATTTTTACCCATCTATACTTCCAGAACTACTATGCCTCTAAAAATTTGGGAGCAAACTTGGGAAGCAATATTCCAACTTTTCGATCTTATGTTTGAATATTCTTTAATATACATTAAGGCCCCTAGAGTCTACCGACACTGAAAGCTAGTTTTGGCTACAAGTGCCTATGCAACCCTAGCAACCCAAGGAGTAATTATTTCTACTAGATTTTCATGATATAACAGAAATTGTCTGCACAAAGGACTTCAATTCAGTAAAAAATCAGTAATATGTTATATTATAGGAGATATTTATTAGGATTTGAGCAAACATATATTCTCAAAGTAAAACATTAAGACACTAATGCACTTATTATGTACGTATAATCAAGCAGTTTTAGCACAATTTTACAAAATCTGATTTCTGGTCAATACAGCTTGAAGACTCAAATGCTATCTTAATCTACCATTGTACATCCCATTCATAAAACCAACAACAAGAACAATCGTGTTGAAATAGATCAAATTGGATATGTAGTTGTTGAGGTATAAACTGTAAAAGCCTTCAAGTTCTCATGTCTTAGTGAAAATTGTTTGCTTTGGACAAGTGGATTATCACAAGGGATTTGCTGATCTGCTTGTGGCATTATTTGTACACACACCTAAATACATAGTAATCAGGCATCAAGCTTGCATCATTGTTTATTGAATCACATCCCCTGTTCAAAGGGTTATGCTGCCAATGGGTGGGCATACAATCAATTCAGGACAAGTCATGCATTTATTCCTTGTGAATGTAAAACTGTTATACTTTTTAATGTCAATTAAACACCACAAAGTAAGAGCTTTGAAAAATTACCTTTGCAAGTCTGTAATCAATGCACAATGTAAAGTAACCCTTTAATAAATCATGAAACACCTTCCAGTGTATGTCCAACTGGAGGAAATTTGATTGGTTGTACCATCACTACTGGTGGTATCACCAAAATAAAGAAGTCAAATACCTCTGTAATTAATATAACCTCTCCAATGTAAGACACATAAGGTTCTAATCATAATACAGGGAATCTGACAGCCACTAAAACATTCCCTGGTGGAGAGTCAATTACTGCCATTATTGAGGAATATTGAGGAAATATCTGATTCCCTGCTTTATAAGTAGAGCCCATAGTGTAAGTGAAAACGGTTATTGGAAATAATTGTATGGAGCCAAAGTGCTTTTAACTTTTTCTATTCTATTACATTCATTTCAGACATATAATAATCATATAATAATTTCAGACATATAATGAGTATGAGTATATTATGGGATAAACATTAGTATATCTTGGAAAGGGACTTTGTGTTTTAATTAGAGCTGTGAGCAGTAAAAGCTCATTCAGTTCAACTCAACCAGAGAGCCAAAAACTGCAAAACTCCTACATCTCATATTGAGCTGGGTAACCTGTGCGCAGGTATTTAAAACATGTAACAAATGTATCTATATCCTAAATCCCTTTCTTTTTAAATCATATACTTTCATTTATGTTTCTCTACATTTACACTAGACCAAGGTATCCACCAAGGAGACAGTGATAGGGTTGGGGAAACAATGTAATATTAATGTTCACCTGTTATTCATATGGTTTAAAACTTTTTAAAATAAACCAAACTGTCAGTACATCTGCAACCAATTGTGAAGGCATGCTTGGTATTGATATACCAGTAATAATCACTATTCAATATTGCAGGCTAGTGGTCCTTCAAAGAAGATCTGCCCCCTTAGGCTAGTGTAACTCACCTGTCCACAGCTATTGCAGACATTGAATAGATGCTGGCAAAGATGGCTGTAATAGGAAAGAAGTTATGGAATCTACAGTAAGCCTCCCCGAAGTACCATTCATTGTGCAGGGCATATATGAAATTCACCAAGGTATTGAAAGCTGCCATGGAAGCATCTGAGAATGCCAGGCTGACCAGAAAGTAGTTAGTGACTGTCCTCATTCTTTTGTGAGCCAATATGATCCACATTACAATGATATTGCCAAACACAGCCACAGCAACCATAGATCCATAAGCCAGAGACCAAAGGGCTATGCGCCAGGGAGGTTGCACGAACCTGTGAGAAACTGGGGCACTCACATTAGTCTGGGTGATATTCTTTGGCCATAGCAATCCTTCTCCAAGAGGAGCAAACATGCCCACCCCTTCTTCAGATGTCACATTGCTTGGAGTAGATGTCATCTCTGTGTCCCAAGAAGCTTTCAATGCAGCCAGACAGCCTGGAAGCTGCACTGTGCTCTCCAAGTTTTCAGTACAGGAATGCAAAGTGCAGAAAGAACAGAATTGCAATGTGTGCTCAAGTTGAAGGCATGATCATCAAAATGAATGTGAAGGGAGAGCTGCACAGAATGTGGATGAACTTCAAGCTAAGTTGCTTCCTTTCCAGCAGTGAGCATGTCAAGGCAGAGACAGCTGGTGTGAGTCTTTTATAGAACGGGTTCCTCCAATGTCTAGGAAAATGTCTGTGACATCATTCTAGGAGGGGGGATCACACAGAGCCCACTGATTGCTCTTACACTCCCCCAGTCTGCAAACAGGTAGGCTTGGCAGTCACACAAGAGCATTTAAGCTAAGCACACTTTTCTGCTCTGCATGTGTTTCCATCATCTGCAGGGTGCTGTGATCCTTTACAACTTCATCATTGCTCTCCATCATTAGCCCCATGCAGGAGGGATGCCTGGTCCATGGTGCTTAAATCCTCACTCAACAGAGAGCTATGCATGGCCAATACTCACATGCTGCTCTCTGCCTTCCAGGTCTGCTACAGACACTCATTCAACACAGGAATGGCAAGGAAGGAGTTAAAGCAGCTGGAGATAGAAGAGGTGATTGCTAAAAGAGTTTGGAATCTTCACTCAGGTCATTGTAAAAACATTCACATCATAAGCCAATCATGTAAAATGCAAACAGATACACAGGGATTGTTTTGCATATTTGGATTATAGAATGTTCTCACAATGAGGATGATTTACTTAAATAGCTTAATTTAATAAATTGTGATAATATTCACTGGAAATATCCAGTTGTAGTGAGCATTCACATGATGGTTTACTAAAAGAGATCTGAATCTTTAACATACATTTTAGAGAGTATTAGCAACAAATATATATTCATGTAAAAAGCAAACAGATACACAGGACATAGAAAACAGATAAACAGGGATTTGCTTTTCACAGTATTGAATAATTGGAGTAGGTATTTACAGTGATAATGATTTGCTAAAGGAGCTGAAATTGATCACACAATACATTGAGAAGATATCTGGCACTCTTACTTTAATTCATCTGCACAGCCAGTCAAATGAACCAAATATTCACACAATTGTCAACTGGTTTAGTAAATCAGCTTTGGTTTATTAAGTTAA
>NC_092860.1:90676577-90683966 GCF_032062135.1 Pyxicephalus adspersus
TATTTATAAACAGAGGGGTCAGATGTATACACATCAATATGAACAATATCTGCATGAAAACTTTATTACTAGATCTATAAAGACATCTGCCAGGAAGAGGGAACTGTGAAACACGGCAATAATATCAGAGACCTGTTCCTGTGCAAATCCGTCATATGACATAGTCCTCTCCGACTAGAAATGCACAGCAACCTGATCCACTATATTATAAGCTAAGGAGAGAAAAAGAAAAATGTGCGAAAGGGGTGAATGGTAAACAAGGCCAAGATAATGGCAAAGTAGAGCTAGAGACACTGCATTTCATTAGGTGTGAAGTCAAAAAACTAAGAGGGTAGCTTGTGCATGGTAGATAGGAACCAAATGAGGACTCCAATGGAAAAAAGTTGATACCACATACATGTTTTTTTTTGCAGGGATATAGGAATGTGATCAGTGTCTATACCAGTCCCTACCAAGGTTCCTCCAAAGGATGTTCCTTGAGCAATTAACAATTTCTGCCTCTCAGATTTCTCTGATACCCTAAAGCAGTGTTACCTCAATCAGGGTATTTCCAGACGTTGCTAGGGGTTCCTTAAACAATGAGCAATTTGTGACTTACAGGTCAGTTTAAGTGATTCTTCCTACTGGTCAGCAATATAAGAGGCATTATTTTCCCTGCCCACCATGTTAATGTGAGCTGTAGATATAGTAATTAGTGCAGGGGTTCCCTGAGGATCTGAAAGTTATTTCAAGGGTTCCCCCATGTTCAAAAAATGTTGAGAAACACTGTTCTATAAAGACGAGTGTCAGAATGCACCTTCACTTATTGTACTCCTTATTGAGCCATTTAGATAAAAGTGTTTGTATGTAAATTAAATGTCTTTCTCTTCTCAAAAGTGTTTGTTTAAGAAACATTTGAGAGCACTCAATTTTAGCTAACACTTCACGGTTTAAACTGTAAATAAGGTGGTGGTGTTATCTAAAGGCTTGTAGAAACTGATGTGTCATTAAATGCCTGAATTAGAGTGACATTGTCCTCTTCAAAAGTTTTGTCCTCCTAAACAAATATTTGTTGCAATGATCAGGGGAGACATAATGAAATCTCCTGATGGTGCTTTTTTAGTCTGATCATTATCTCATGCCGGGTCTGGTCTGCATAACATTTACCAAATAAATATACTGAAAAAAAGATATATATGTAAAAGCCTTTATTCCTTTTGGGTCTGCAGGATAGCGACCATGTCAGGACATTTAGTGTATTTATATTTTGGTAGAAAGTTCATTACTGTATTTTTGACAGTGCATTTTTTTTTTACTTTTCTTCATTATCAATGTGGAATGATTGTATTGAATTTTTTTTTATACATTTTATAAGGTAAAAAATATTACCATATTGGTTATGATAAGGGACTAAAGGAATCAAAAATCAAACAAGTAGAACCTTCTTGAAACAAAAGGTATTCACATTTCATCATATATCCAAAAATTAAAAAGTAATATTCTGCATTTCAGCATAGTAGACAGAGTAATGCAAATTATTCCATTGTGACCTTTTAGCCAGATGCACATCAGAACCACTGGTGTATAATGCGAATATAGCATAATAAATAGAAACCCATTGTTCCAGATTGCATACAGCTGTTTCGGGCCACCATCAGTGCAGTGTACAACAACCGTGGTCACGGTGAGAAGGGACGAAAACAACAAGAAAGCCCTCTTACCTAATCAGGTAAAAGCCCTGTTACCGTAATAGTACATATTTTTTTAAAAAGAAAATATTCACGTCTTATTTACTATTGCTGTTTACTATTACACAGTTTGTTACACACTTTACATGAGGACACAGTGCCATCTATTGGTAGCCAACAAACATGCACAAAAGATAATTTATGAGCAAATAACCCATCATTGTGACTCTATGAAGACATGCCTGAACAAGGACATTCATGGCAGGAACACAAAATTTTATTTTTACAGATTTTATTTTAAAGATACATTATTAAAATAATTGAAAATTAGACTTTCCATCATATTGGCAAGTGTATGTGAGATTTAGTGATGGGCTATAAATAAAAGTAACTGCAGTATACTTTACAACACCACAATCAACAGCTTAGAGTGCATTAGCATAAGTGATTTTAGGTATAGGGATAATTAAAAGGGATATTTAACATACAGTTATATTTGTAGTACATTTTTTTTTAAATGGTGGCCAAAAAAAAGGCAAAAAAAAAAATACATTATTCCCCCCCTTCCACCACTGGAAGAGGAAACCAAGTGCCCAGGAGGAGAGGAATATGTAGACCTGCTACAACCTGTGGGGCCTCCAATCCCTGATCGACCCCTGTGAGGTTTGCAGTTATGTACCTGCATGCTTGCACACACTATATGGGCCTAAATTTTTATAGCTCTTATAGGTATCCTGAAATGGATTTCTCAAAAATAATTTGCTATTAGTTGGCAAATGTTTTGAATCCTGGAATAGATTCATTCTAAGTTTGCTTGATCATCTAGGTTCAACCATGGTAGTCTATTTTCTCCAGTCTTGGAGAGCTTTATTAAATCAGGCCCTATATGTTAAACACACATAGACAAATATAACAGGGAGTGTACACTAAACACACACCTACCTGGGTTCTCTCTGGAACTTCCTTGTCATTCTGATATGGCCACTCACAAACTTTCTCCCTTCCCTGTTCCAAACTGAAAATTAAAATAGTAGGGGAAATATAAGCAGAAGGGGCACAGGTAGTAAGAGATTGGCCCCTGCCTCGCTACATTGGTGGTCAGCGAGAAGACTGTCCACCTAATATTAGTGGCCTATGGAAGAAACATTACTTTTAAGATCAGTGGGATGAGGGATATCCACTTTTTAGTGTTCTGTGGGGAAGAGGTCCTCCTTCAGTGGAACAGACTCCCCTCTATTTTGGTGTACAGAACTGTTTTGTTTTTCGTTTTTTACCTGGTCTCTGTGTTTTTTTTATTTATTAGCTCATAAACTCCCTGATTGTCACAAAGGCTAAATCTGCAGCATCGCTGCAGACAAAATATAACTGCAAAATATTAAATGAATAAATCTTTAAGGTGAAGATTAAACTTTGCCCATAAATGTGTTTTATTTTTGCAATTTTTGTGAAAATATGAACCTTTCTCCCATACCACTATAAAAAATGTTCATTTCATAGATGCTCCAAAGTGGATCTTGGTATTTGCACATATATTTTAGGCAGATTTCTGTAAAAAACAAAAAATTAATATAATAATTGATTTTTGGTGCTTTTACATAAATATGTACATTCATTTTTATATGATTGTTTAACTTTTCATTTCATTTCATTTGCAACCCCTGTTTAATGTACAACGCCGCGTAATATGTTGTAGTATATGTAGTATATATAAATACTGTTTGTTAAAAAATATTAACTGCACCAAAACATTTCTTTAGTTTTGGGTAAAGATAGGCCAGGTCTCTGCCCCTGCCATCTATCTGCCATGAGCTGAATTTTCTGACTTTTGCTACTGCAGAACAATTGCAATGTTTTTCTACTGCCCCCCCCCCCCCTTCCTTCTAACAAGTTTTATGGTATTACTAGGCTCAAGGGGCGTTCCTAATTCCTTGCAAAGCCAACAACGTAAGCTTGTTGTGTGCTGAAAATAACCCTTATCTTCGCAAAAATGTCATGAAAATATGATCATGACAATTTTACAAAAATAATTTGATCATTCATAGCAACATTGAAATTAGGAAATGTAGATTGATGTAAATGATTACTTTTAGGAGGGTTCATAGTAGTTCCATTCTTTTGTTTTTTTCTTCTAATGAAAACAAAATGCATGAAAATACATGAATGGTTCTATTCCTCTAAACCAAACAATCTCTCGTACTCCTATATGGGATTATGCACCCTATAACCCAGATTGTTTTGTAGCTGTGTCTCATAGCAACTAATTGGATAAAAATCTAAATTTTTTATGTTTAGTTCTCTGGAAGAGATTTAAACTCTTTCCACTTGCTGACGTTCATTGGATTCCCTGCCAAACATCTGCACAGCCAATATTCTTTGGGTCTCATTTAGTGAACACGCAAAAATAATACTCTAATGTTATGTTTGAACTCAGTTGCATGGTGTATATCCTTGTAATTATAGATTTCTGCAATACGCTGTTTAGATATGCTACATTACACTATAAACTGTATTACTAATTATAGAAACTACTCCTCTGCTTTCATTATATAGCAGGATAAAATTTACATGCTTATCCTGTTTCTTTTAAAGGACAGGGAATTACAACTTCTCTGAAATACCATCTAGATGTAAACCTGATTTCACAAGTCATTTGTTCATGGATTATTGCACTCTTTTAAAGTAGCACAACACTGCATTATGTAGGGCTAAAAGTAATGCTTAGACCAGTGTTACTTAAGCAGGGTTGCTAGGGGTTCCATGAACAAATTTTGCTCAGTTCAACACTAATGACATTTTTTACCATCTGTAAGGGTGACATTTGTTTCAATGACCAAACATTTAGGAGGCACTAACTGACCCCAACACCAATGTAATGTGGGATGCGGATATAGTAAATATAGCAGGGGTTCACAAGGAACTGAAAATTATTATAATATTATATTATAGATTAATATAATATTATATTATAGATTTCTCCATGTTAAAAAGGTAGAGAAAAAATGGCTTGTGCCAACAGACAAACAGTAAGAAAGTTCTTTTAAACAGTATCTGACTAATAAAAACAAAATAAGGGAAAATGATCTTTAGTTGTGTTAGTATTCTAATCTAAGGAAGTTCCATGATTATTTCTAATACTTTAAATTGGAAAGAGAATATTGTCACCATTATCCAGCTTAAGAGAGCCAAGCCTCTTTCAGAGTATTAGCAATAAATTTGACTCTGTGATGCAATCACAGAAGACATAAAAAGCCACTACAGAACAAAAATGTAATTTAAGTTAAGTGAAATTGATTTCCACTAGAACCCAAAATGCTGCAGGTTGGTAAACTAGAGCACAACACAGAGCAATGACTGACATACTATAAAACATATCAAAACACAAAAAACCAAACCTGAATATATTTTACATAAAATTGAAATCTGTTTAAACCTAATAGTCCATTGAAAATAGTTCCTCTGGACTGAAGGCCATGTGCTAAGTATCATATTAGATTTGTGCCCATTTATACTCAAATTGATTGACACAGTTGCAGCCTCAGTTGTGATCAACATTCATTATTTACTTTATACGTATGGCAAATGTTCCCTTGCTGGGTCCAATCTGTTGATACATATTCACAAGCTGCAAAGAGCAATTTATTTACTTTTTCAGTTAGTCCCTACTTTTAATTAATTTGTCATTTATTACTATGTAGGACCCACCATACTAGCTCATGTCACAAAAAAGAAATTCAGAGTGCAACCTGGTGTCACAAAGCATTGGGTGCTTCCTAAAGACAGGCCACAGCAGTAGCAGTTTGCTTTCAAACTGTATTTTTAAAGTTTAAAGTTTATAGAACCATATAGATCAGACCGAGAGGACTAAGACATGAAAAATATTGCTTTTTCAGCTGTTAAGCAATGTGTGCAGTTTGAGCTTAAGTTATTGTGCTCTGCAAGAATTAAACTTTTTAATCAAAGCAGCTAATATAGAACCAGTCTCTCCAATTAATTACAATACATGATGTGGAAATTATTTTTAAATCTGCAATTACAGTTTTCTCTTAGAGCAAGGTCTCCCAAATATCTATCGATCCTGCCAGTAATGTTCACCTAATAAAGCTTCCTGTGTAAGGCCCAGGTCAGCACCAGTCCTCACCAGACACAAGTCCACCAATCTAACACCGCAGTCTTCACCTATAGCAAGCCCCCGCTCAGCTTCGGGAGACTGGTTGCGTCCCCCAGCACTCGGGACTCCCAGGACTTACTGTGCAAGGGATGGTGACTGGGAATGGGCTGGCAGCAAGCCAGGAGCCCACAGATAGCAGTACGAATATTCCACAGAGCCAAGTCCAGAATACAGAGCAGAGGTCATACACCGAAAATCCGTCCACCAAACGAAGTACACAAGGGCAAAACATAAGCAGAGTCCGGGTCACAGGCAAAGGTCGGTCCAGGCAAGGTCAGCAACAATAAATTTAGATGAAAACACACTCCAGCACAGATTATCCCAGCTATAACAGCCACTGGTGACTGAGAACAGAGAGCTGTGCGCAGCCTAACAGTGGATGCTGGGGTTGCCAAAATACATCAGGTTGCACAACTAAAGAGAAGCAGTGGCTGCTGCTAATGACATTGCTGGACAGAACAAACAGTGTTTTATAATGCGATGGTGCACAGCACAGAGTCGCCGGACAGATGAGCATTTCGTAACATCCTGTAATTGAGTTACAATATTCTTGTACTTTACCTTGAATTTTTTTTTCTTTCCTAGCTCTGCCTACTGCTTTACTGCTTTCTACTTTCTGAGCTTACTGAGTCTCTGCTAATAAAACCCTCAGCCTGACTCTGAGTTGTGGTAGATGGAATCACTAATGAAGAAAGATTTGGCTTACTCTGGGAAGTTTCTAAAGTTTTTAACACCCCCTCTTTTAATAATATAGTTACTAATATTAAACAGTATTTATATAGTGCTATATTACCTAGCACTGTACATTAAATAGGGGTTGCAATTGACAGACAGATACAGACAGTCACACAGGAGGAGGAGAGAACCTTGTTCAAAAGAGCTTACAAACTACGGTTTAAGTACGGTTTAAGAGATAGAAGAAGAGGGGTAGACAAGTTTGAAAGATGGATTTTAGGCACTCTTTTAAATGTGCAGAAAGTAGGAGCAAGCCGAATAGCACTAGGAAAACTATTCCAGAGATTTGGGGCAGCTCTAGAAAAGTCTTGAAGTCTTGCATGTGAGGAAGTCACAAGTAGGTCATTTGAGGAGCGAAGAGAGTGGCTAGGGGAGTATTTTTCTTTAAGGGCAGAAAGGTAAGTGGGCCAAGAACTGTGGAGGGATTTGAAGGCAATGCACAGGAGCTTGAATCTGACTCTAAGGTGAAATGGAAGCCAATAAAGAGAATTGCAAAGAGATGCAGCAGCAGAGGAGGGGTTGTAGGAAGGATGGATGAGTCCGGCTGCAGCATTTATAATAGATTGTGGAGGAGAGAGTCGGGTTAGTGAACTACCATAGAGGAGGATGTTACATTAGTCCAGACGAGAGATAATAGTGCGTACAAGGAGTTTGGTGGTCATTGAGGACAGGTAGGGCTTGATTTTGGAGATGTTGCGCAAGTGAGAGTGACAGGACTTTGGAAATGTTCTGAATGTGGGGGTAAATAAGAGGGCAGAATGGAAGGGAGGGGAGGGACAAATAACATAGTTGGTAACGGTTAGAAATATGTCAGGGGGA
>NC_092860.1:90684120-90698351 GCF_032062135.1 Pyxicephalus adspersus
GACAGATAGATTTTAGTGTCATCAGCATACAGGTGGTACTGTAAACCAAAGGAGGATATGAGTTTGCCAAGTGAGGAGGTGTGCAGGGAGAAGAGGACAGGTCCAAGGACTGACCATTGGGGAACACCAACTGACAGATAGGAGGCAAATCAAGCAGAGAGCAGTGTCACTGATGCCAGTAGAGTTCATGATTTGTATAAGAAGGGGGTGATCAACAGTATCAAAAGCAGAGGAAGGATTTAGGAGGAGGAGAGAATAGTTGTCCTCTTACTCACCTCTGATGAAGTCATTGGCCACTCTAGTAAGGGTGTTGCTGGTTGTTTACCATTTCTTCCCTGGGGTTGTTTTTACTAGGAATCTGCAAGAGTAGGGTGGAGCAGACTTCCAGTTCTAGGTTCCACGTTTTTGTGAGGTGCACAGACCTATATAGCACACCTGGTGCTAAGCAGAAGGGCCCCTGTGAATGTGTGGGCCAGTTTACCTGAGCTAGTGCCTGTGTAAGGTGAAAGGCTGCTTTGGAAGCCAGCTTCAACAATCTGTTTTGCTAGCCAGAAGGTTATTATTGTTACTGAATGGACTCTTGTATTGCTGACACCACCCCTTGGAGGAAAGACTTTTTTTTTGTTTCTTTGTCACCTTTGCTTAAGAAATAGGGTCAAGAGCTCTAAAGTAAAGCTCTTTCCTAGAGTTACCTCACTGTCCCCCTGCCATTTGAAGCTAATCCCTCACAGCTGTTTAGGTGGAATGGGCAATTCGAAAGCCAGATTGTAGTGGGTCAAGTAGAGAGTTGGTGTTCATATAGTCAGTGAGTTTTTTTTATAGACAAGGCTCTCAAGTGGTTTAGAATATTTAGCTGAACTATAATTATTCAAACACATCCATGTTTCTATGCAAGAATTTCAGTGTTGCTCTAAATATAAACCTAATATTAGAAAATTAAAACAGACTTTGTTATTGTTTAAATTCATATATATATTGCACTCTACAAGAAAAAGACATTTTATCACAAGTAGTCAGCTGTAGGCTCATAGTTAAGGGATATGATGGTGAGTGTTCTCATTGGCTGGTGGTTGTCAGAGTTCAGCAAAGCCCATGAAGTCAAGAGACTGCCCCTAAAACTAAAACCAAATGAGAGAAGACACCGTCAAATAACCTAACAATGGACTTAGTGCCTGTTGAGCATAGTAGTTACAAGAGGCAGTGAGTGTTATCATTGGCTGGTGTTGTCAGAGCCAGTCCCACCCTTTAACAACTAGACAATAGGAACACTCAATGCCAAATTCCCATGTTTAAAGCCCTTAGAAGTGTCGGAGAGCTGGTTAGAAATTTACACTGTAAACAGAGACTGCCCACTATGTACATTTAAGGACTCACAAAAATTGCTTATTACAGATTTTATTTATTAGGGTTGGCATGGTCTATTCCACACTACAATTACAAAGTCATCTAATTCTTTGATACATATTGTAAATGGTTAATACAATTACCAAAGATCTTCTGTTTGCTCTCAGAAGAATTAGTTTACTGATTTATCAAAAGCTTGTTATAATTAATGGCCCATTTTATGTTTATAACCAATACAAATTAAAGTTGTCTCAATTATTGTCAAATAACTTTTAAAAGAAAAATTACATCCATGTAGTTTTTCTTTAGTGTTAGTCATATAATCACCAATTTATTTTCTAAAATTATTTGCTTTATGCCTATATTATGGGGATAATAGCTTGTCTGTGCAGTATATATACATCAATAACTATCTATGTATAAAATAAAGTAAGTGATTCTACCTTGGAGAGAACAAGTAGCAGCAACTATAATAAGAGGAGAGACAACTCCCTGATCTGCTTTCTGGTTGTGAATCAGTGACATAGAAAGTACAGAAAGACATTGGATCTGCATGACAACCAGTCAACTATCCATTTTTAGGAAGATATTAATAACAGAAATCTTCATATTTACTCTGTAATATTACATTAACGGGTCCATTTACACCTATGTGTACATTTCTATGTGTGTAATAATGTGTTCTGCAGAAGTGAGCTGTGTATGTTGCCTGTTGCAGAATTTGTTGCAGTATGTTGCCATTTTTATTCAATGGCACTCTAATACATGGAGGAAACAAGCATGTCTGCCTGTGCACCCACCTTTACACCCCTGAGCTAGACACAACAACATTTTTTTTTATTTATAGCACCCCAGCACCTTTTGGCACTATGTATCTGTCCTTCATCATCCCAGAAAGCAAATATTTAAATTAACTCAGCATTGTGGTGTTCTGCCCACATATAGTACAGGAATGTATTTACACATGGAGAATTGATGAGTACTTTCAAAGGGAATTAACTGACCTAATGTAATATGCATCAAAATAAGGAAAAAAATTATTGCTATATTGCAACCACTAGAACTACCAGCAGGCGCCTTGATCCTTAGGGTTTGCAATATATACATCTACTTACTACCAGACTCCATTAAGCATTGGAATTGATGTGCCCCATCAATCATCTGTGATTCTGATTCCTCTGAATACTCCCTAATATACTTCTAACTTCATTGTTGAATATCCCAAAGTCCTCTGAGAAAGCCTCTATAGGCGAACCGCATCAGGACACGACATCTATCCTTTCTCCAACTCCCATACGCCCAATTCTGCATCCAAATGTCAATATCTAGCCCTTTGCACCTTCCTATGGCAGTTTGCCTAGGGATTTAATGAGAGTCTTTAATTTATACACTTGCTGTGTGATTCAACATTGTATAACCTTGTCTAAATGTATGTTGTTTATTACATTGCTGCATCAAAAATATCCTACTCTTTCTCAGTCTTTCCATTTGTAATTATGTATTTTTAAATGTATGCAGCACATCAGATGTTAAGAGGAGGTTAATTAGTACACTCTCCACACCAGTTTCATTTGTTGTGCAGTTTACCACAAGGTAACAGGCAGTAGGTTTTTACATACAGCTCTGTGTACAGTTAACTGAATGTATTTATGGGCTTTATAGCAAAGAATCCACACATTTCTCTGTACCTATATGTTATACAAAATTTCTGGATTTAATAAAATTTAAACATAAATTCAACTATCTAGGTTAAATTAGAGTGATTTGGGATGTATTTTGTTCAGTTCTTTTAATTTTCAGCTGGGTAAAACTATTGCTTTTACACAGTAAGCTGGCAGTGACTTGCTATTTTTAATTTTCCCCTGACTATTCATTTGCGTTCCAAATGTGCAGTAATAAATTCTTGACATGACAGTTCTTGATATCTTTAGTTAATAAAAAAGCAGTTCTTGAGTTCCAGTCCAATGACTTTACCAAGGCTATATAATGATAATGTAATCAGTCTGCTGTAGGCAGCAGGAAATATTTCTTAAGTACCCCCAAACGGTAAGATTGTAAGTAGTAAGCCACAGGGTGCACATCTGCACATCACTGGTGGGTAAGACATATAAAAACCTATAGGTAGTATGGTAGTGGTTCAGTGGCTTGGTACTCTAGCCTTACAGGTTCCAGATTCAAATCAATATCAGTATGGAGTTTGTGTGGGTTTTCCTAAAAATACTAGGTTAATTGTCTTATTTCTCCAAGAAATTGGCCCAATGCCACGTCAAAGTATAGAAAGTATACATTCATAATAAAATTGGCATTGGTATATATCTGCAGTTATAAATCAAACGTAATATACTGGTTTGCTATGCAATCCTTGAAAAATCGACTAATCATATCCAACAAGCCTTCTAACAGTTAACAAAAAACAAAACAAACAAACAATGCCCCTGGAGTATCAACTTACAAATTAAACTCAAAAATTCTCTAATACCTAATCTTGTGAGAGTACAGAGGAGAATTACTCAGTCTGGTTCTGTTTATTTATACAATCTGACACACTATTGTGGTCTGGTTTAAGATACTACCATCCCATATCACACCACATATAATGGACCCAGGGTACCCTTCAATTTTTCTGAGTCATACCAAGTGGTATGTTGGAAAAAATATTTGGAGGTACTGGTGAAATTTTAGAATAGCCTTTTTAGCTGCAACAGATATAAAACTTCCCATCTAGTTAGAAATGGGTGCTGTTGAATAAATTTGTCAGAAGAATCATTTGATTCCACCTCATGTAAGAGACAAATGATAGGGCAAAGGTTACGTTGCCACTCTGTTACTGTTGCCATATAGCACAAAGTCTCCCTCCAGAATTGTTGGATGGCAGAACACAGCCTCAGTATATGAAATATGTTAGGACAAGGTTTCAAAAGTGTCCTGGCCATCTTAGAAGGCCAGGACACTTTTGCTTTATGCAAAGTTTTTCTCCCCGTTGCAGACATTCCTGTCAGCAAGCCGTCTTTTTTCCCGTGCTTGGCGGACTTCGGCATTGATCAGTGTCAGTGGGGGGTTTTACAACATCGTATGGGCCAGAACTGGAAGTTGTTGGTGCTTTTTAAATACATGATAATTTTAAAAACTTCACAGGGTACAGGAATGTGTTGCTTCTAAATAGGCAGTTCAGTCTAGGACAGTGGTCGCCAACCTTTCGGACCTCACGGACCACTAAATTCATCATTTTAAATCCTGCAGACCATTAATATGAAATTTTTTAAAAAGATAAATACATTTATATAAAAATTATCTTCCTAATGGTGCCTGATGAGGACTGTGGAGACTCTGATTTATTGATCAGCTCACAGTTAAGTGAAGTATTACTGTTGTTACTATTATCATTAGTTGTATAATCTTTTGTATTACTAAAGAAATGTAAAATATTTGTTTGCTTTTTTTCCCAATGATTTATGGGTTTGTTTCACTTGAATCTAAGACTAAACAAGAAATGATAGTTATCAAAGTCAAACTATTTGATGCTATTAAAAATAACAGGCAAAAAAAATACACAGTTAAGGTCATACTTACCTAAAAGAGCATCTGAGAAATAAACAAATAAAATAAAACATTCAGATGAGAATAGGTATTCGCCAAGCGGGGTGACTGTTGTATTGGTGGAAATAATATTGAAGTGTACGGCTTGGTAACAGTTACTACAGTGACTACACTGATGTCACTCTGCACTTCCCTTGTTTTTCCTTCTTTAGTACAGTTTTACAGGTAAAAATTTTCATTCAGAATATAAAAACGAATTAAAATAATATTTTTGTTTTAATATTAATAAAACATAAAAATTGCAAAATTATGTCCAGATTTTTCTGTGGATCACCAAAATTTTCTCGTGGACCACAGGTTGGCAGCCGCTGGTCTAGGAGGTGAAAAAATATGACTTCCTTTTTGTAAATTGAAAAGCAAATGAAGATATTGTCAGGGACTACAGGGATGGTACTGTGGTGGATAGTAGACATCTGCACATATGATGTTCACAGTCCATAGTATGTATTTACTGGACATGACATCACTTAAAATATATCTCTTTATAGGTACTCATCAATGGCTAATAAAGTAGAGAGTAGGATTGTATAGACACAACAGGCAAGTAGAAAAATATTTCAAAACAGTTGAAAATTCCCTTCTAGAAGGTTTTCACTAAAACAGGTTTCCCCTCACATTTTGTTATATAAACATACCAAATAATTTAGATTTTCCAACACTTTTTGTCCTGGTGATAACCAGAGTTGTAGTGGGGCAGGCACAGGTAGGAACGTTGTGCCCTCACTTTTTCCCAGAGTGGACTCTTTTTTTTTACAAAGAAGTCTTCGGTGGTCTGCGATCTGGCAGGTCTGCCCCCCGTTGGGTCAGGAGACCCGTACTGGTTGCAGGCTCCGGGCGGTGGGCGGCTTGCCTCTCCAAATAGAAGACCTGCGGCTCAGACCTGCGATGGGAGAGTGGGCAGGGTCTGAAATCATGACGTCACTCTGAGTGAAGTGTCTTTCCCCCTGAGTGACACACGCAGGGATGTAGTGCGATGGGCACCTACCCTGCCCCCTCTTCTTTTTTTGCCACTACACCCCTGTTGATAACATACAAAAAGAAATATCTGTTTCACAAATTGTATGTAAAAACTGATTACACACATTTACTGTTTTCATGGATATGTCTATCTTTATGTGTATCTTTACTATCCCGAAATAAAGATCCTTCCTGCTGTCTTAACTAAAAGACTAAAATCGGCATGGTGCTGGTGGTTTTATGTGTCATCAAACACTTAAATATTTACCAAAGTTTGCTAAATGTGATCCTATGGGCTCCATTATGGAGCTGAACCAACCATAAAACTGTCAAATAAATGATCAAACAATAAAATGAGGTGGTATACTATATGCTTTAAAAAGGAAAACTTGCACTAACTTGGTAAAAACTTTCAAGGCAAACGGTTAATGAGATGTGCTTCAGTACAGATTCATATCTTTCTAGGCTGCTCTGTTCTCTGAAGCTCTCTCTGTTCTCAGAATTTATTCAGATGTATTAGTGGGACTTAGGGAGAACCTTTCTTAAAATGATGTAAATAAATCTGAAGTTGTAAATGCATAGTGCATATGTTTAGTCAGTGACTGTTAAATGCACAACAAAACTTTAAAACAGATAGAAGAAAAGCCTTTTTATAAATCCTCTTCTCTGCATACTTTAGGAGATTAGGTGAATGATATCAATGGGTACAGTGGTTATCAGAATGTGACCCTGAAATTAAAGGACTGCTGGAAAGATATTTGCTTGTTGTAAACAGAGCTGTCAAGTATGGCACCTTCATAAGAATGTCAATTGGGAATGGAGTGGTAGGAAAGTTGTGTTGGACCACCGGATATCATGACAAATCATTGTTATTATGGCTGGCATACTAGATTAGCAAGGAAATGTACCTATAACAGGAATTAACAGTATTATGTGACCTGTGAGCAGGGACACACAACTGTCCAATAGTGGGTATTTAACTCAAATGCATGGGCTTTCACACTGGGTGTCCAACAATACATAGACATATTAGGCCTGATTTATTAAAGCTTTCCACGACTGGAGAATATAGACTATCATTGGGGGAACATGGGGGATCTAGCTAACCTGAAATGGATCTGGTCCAGTATTGAAAACATTTGCCAAATAATAGCAAATTGTTTTAGGAAATCCATTCTAGGGTTGCTGGATCACCCAGGTTTGTATATGATAGCCTATCTTCTCCAGTCTTGGAAAGCTTTAATAATTCAGGCCTATTCAGTCTGAAACTTCTTTATCAACCACTGTTCTGCCACTGTTCTTTAATCAATAGGCACACAGAAATATGATTAAAATGATGAGGATTCCATTTTGCACAATAAATGGGGAATATTGTTTGGTGGCCAATGGCCAAGTCAGGGATTCACAATTTTCTCCAACTTCCTGCTGCATCACTAAATCGGAAAGAAAACTCTCTCTAGTAGAAAACAAAAAGAAAAGGTATCTTCACATGCATTTTCTTGCACTATCCAAAACTAAGAAAAAAATGTTGAATACCAGTCCTTATATATATATATATATAATATATTATATTATAAATGACAATGGCACCTGTTATGTGCCAATTAAGGTGAAGATGTGTACCACCATTGGGTCACATTCCATGTTCTGCAATCTTGTTTTCATTTTTAACAAATTTTGTATTTTTATCTTTCGTTTTTGTTTAATTTATCTTTTCATTTTCTTTATTGCTTTTGTTTATTAGAATTCTTTTCAAGATGAAAAAGGTTATTTATGTTTTTAAAAATGTGATCAAAAATTTACAAGGGCAATACAAGTTAATTTGCAAATCTTAGATAATTGTTGGATGTTCACAGTCTAGCAAATGCAAGAAATGCTGAAAGGATATTTGATGCCATGCTCTGCATAACAAAGGTGCTTTAAAATATGTAAACATGATTGTTTTTGTGCACAGAGGATTTATCTGTAAAAAGAATTGCTGATCCATTGTGTCTTGGAAACTGTACACATTTCCTTAGTCACGTCAGGTGTATCTAAGATAACAAATTGAATGTAACAAAGAATGTAAGAAGTGGAAGATACGCTTTTCTTTATTAATACAATTTTTGGCACATATTAACAAAAAATGGGTGAAAAGGGTGAATTGAGCCTATTTTATTTCAGATACTTTGTTTAAACTTATTTGATTAAACTAGCACTCAGTAGAGCTGACAGGAGAGATTCTACTAGAACAAAATTACAGAGTGGAATGTATTTCGTTATTTTATTTCATTATGATAGGTTGTATTCTCAGAACCGTTACAAAATCGCAGCTATATAAAATAATCATTTCAATTCACCAGGTGATTCAATTTCAGTCTTAATAATTATATAGCCCCTCCAAAGTTCATTCCTATGATTGAAGTTTTAAGTATAATGTATTTTTCTTTTGTTAAAAATTTTATATACAGTACCTGTAACCATCACTGAATTTCAGAGAAAGCAATATTTATAATCCATTAGCTAGAAAAGGTGGAATCTCTACATTTCATTCCAAAAATATAAAATGTATTATTTTGCTATGTTCAGATTCAGGTATTTCAGTCTATGTAGCTCTTGATGGCCGGCACTTTGCAAGATACTCAGTCACCCTTACCACTGCAGTGGTTCTTAAAAAACTGGCATTTGAACATTTGACAGTGGAGAACAGCTTGCAGCATTTAACTGCGCACTGTCATCCCTATTCATTCTCTATAGGTGGTCACTAATAATGACAACACCCAACACCAAACAGCACAGCCCCTTAGATGATCTCATATTGCAGATATACAGAAATTAGACAGCTGTCTTTAGACACATTTCAGGAAATGCACTTAAAATAAATCTAAAGGTACAAACTTCAGTGACCTGTCTATGCACATTAATAATATTAGATGCAAAATCTTTACATCAGTTCAGATCCAGTTTAAAACCATATGCCAATCTTTAAAACTGAACATCTGAGAAAAACAAACCTTTCCTTGCAGCCCCTACAACCACCACCACTTTACAACAGGTAAGTGCACTTTTAATCCCAAGGGGGTCTAGAACAGATTCCTGACCCTATTCCCTGCTTCTGCAGGTTTCCCCCCTGTGCTACCAGACCAGTGTGGCCTCCTCAAACCAATTCTGGCTGTGGTTATAGTCAATAGCATTATCCTTTTTGTAAGGGAAGAATGCCCAGTGCTCATCCAAAACATAGGGCATGGTGAACCCAGAGGGGATGTACTTAGCAAGGGAAAAAAATATCCTTGAGTCCTTCTTGGTATAAACAAGCATTTAAAAATTGAAGTGCAGAGGTAGCGCTAATAGTAGCCCACTCCTGTTTTTTTTTTCTCATTTAGGTTTGGTAGTCTATGAAATATTTTTCAAAATAATTACCAAAAGACAATCATTTGCTCAGGAAGTTCCAGGTAGAAAGGACAAGTCTAAACAGATCACTGTCTGTAAACAGCTTTAAACTTACTACTTGCACACAGGTATTCCAGAAGCCAGTTTAAATTTCAGGGTACCCTGTCTTGTTTTTTTTACTGCAAACATAGGAGAATAAAAAGAAACATACACAGTTCACCTTCATACATAATCAGTGTCAGCACTGTCCAGTAAAATAACAAAATTTCAACCTCCTGTCTAGATTTGAGAAGATTTAATTCTGCCTTCTTTGTTGGCTTACAGCACAAAACCTGCCTTTCCTTGCAGCCCCTACAACCACCACCACTTTACAACAGGTAAGTGCACTTTTAATCCCAAGGGGGTCTAGAACAGATTCCTGACCCTATTCCCTGCTTCTGCAGGTTTCCCCCCTGTGCTACCAGACCAGTGTGGCCTCCTCAAACCAATTCTGGCTGTGGTTATAGTCAATAGCATTATCCTTTTTGTAAGGGAAGAATGCCCAGTGCTCATCCAAAACATAGGGCATGGTGAACCCAGAGGGGATGTACTTAGCAAGGGAAAAAAATATCCTTGAGTCCTTCTTGGTATAAACAAGCATTTAAAAATTGAAGTGCAGAGGTAGCGCTAATAGTAGCCCACTCCTGTTTTTTTTTTTTCTCATTTAGGTTTGGTAGTCTATGAAATATTTTTCAAAATAATTACCAAAAGACAATCATTTGCTCAGGAAGTTCCAGGTAGAAAGGACAAGTCTAAACAGATCACTGTCTGTAAACAGCTTTAAACTTACTACTTGCACACAGGTATTCCAGAAGCCAGTTTAAATTTCAGGGTACCCTGTCTTGTTTTTTTTACTGCAAACATAGGAGAATAAAAAGAAACATACACAGTTCACCTTCATACATAATCAGTGTCAGCACTGTCCAGTAAAATAACAAAATTTCAACCTCCTGTCTAGATTTGAGAAGATTTAATTCTGCCTTCTTTGTTGGCTTACAGCACAAAACCTGCGGGCATTCATTTTAAAGGTCTAGCTAATTTAAATTACTAATCTACGTGGAAGAAAAGATGTTCAATGGGAATGGGAATCCACCTTACAATGCTCATGTGGATTCTTGGTGTAACAATCTCCAGTGCATATTTTCTGAAAATCCCAAAGATCAATGTATTCTCATCTCTGAGGCATGGTGACTTCTTCACCAAAACGAGTCACATATCTCCCATCAGATACCATGACCAGTTTTATCAACACTACATTACAAATCATTTTAGTACTCTGTATGCCTATTAATACCAAAAATATTGTCAATAAAAAAAAAATTGTTATTTATGTAGCCCCTTTATTTGGCTTTTTTTTCTGCTTGTGTCCTGTTTTTAGAGGAGCCGATAGCAGAAAGGCAATTGGCTCACCTGCAGTAGTTTGTTGTACTGATAACTAGAATTAATGAATGAGATGCAGAAAATTCCACCTTAGTTCAAATCACATGCAAATTGCACTGTATGGAAACTGAGTTAATCAAACTCTGCAAGTACAGTGTTTGATTGGTTCAGTTTCAAGTCTGTGCAATTTGCATAAATCTTGCATGTGATTTGCAAAATAGAAAAAAACTGCATCTAGTTGATCATCTCTACTTATAACATTTAAATGGATTGGGTCCAGCCCTTGTTTTTTTCAAAAACTGTTAATCCATAATTTATTCTGACTTTCAGCAGAAGATTAAACACCCTAATAGTGCTGCCATAAAAAAGACTGTATTGAAGAAGACAATACAGTGGTAAGTGGCCTTCAACCAATATAGTTTTTGTTAAAATTTTCATTTGTTTCACTACTAATCCAGTGGAAATTTCCTAAACCACAGTTCTATTCTAAAAGCATGCAGTTAGAATAATTTGCTTCCCCCCAAATTGACCTCAGACTGTGTTAGTGACATATGACTATGGTAGGGAAATTGGATTGTGAGTCTTTTTGAGGGACAGCTAGTGACATGACTATTGACTTTGTAAAGCGCTGCGTAACATGTCAGTGCTATATCAATACTGGGTAATAATAATATTAATATCCTCCTCACTTGTTTAAAGGCCCTTTCTACAGAACACCAATTTGCATTATAAATACCTTTATTTGGTGCACACCCTGCCATTTATTCTAAGGACCCCACTGTCAGGAGTAGTGTTGATGTTCGAATTCGAGTTGTCCCTATATTCGACCCGAATATGGCTGTTTGAATTCGGGTAGACCCGAACCGAATTTTGCTGCATTCGATAGCAAAAATTCGGGAGGAAAAAAAATTTTAATTATTTATTTCGCATCTGTTTTTTATTTTAAACTTGTTTTTTTTTATTTTTTACAGGTTATCCGACAATGACATTATGAATCATAATGTCATTGTGGGATTCCTGGACCGTGGGAAAGAAGCTCTACACAGTGCTGAAACAAACCCGAATTTTTCTCCCATTGACTTTAATGGTGTTCGAATTCGATGTTCGACCACCCGAATTTTTTTGCTATATTCGGCCGAATAGCTGCCGAATCGAATAGTGAGCTATTCGACCAACACTAGTCAGGAAACATTGTGGTAGTTTTTATACTGGCCAGTAGATGTTAGATAGTATGGTCAGAAGCATGCCTGTTATACCCAGTTAGGAAGTGATCCCTTTCCCCAGTAATTGTTTCTGTTTTAATTGAGCCCAGTTTTAGAAAATTATGTGTCACAATGATGTCAGGTCCAGTTACAGTGCAGGTTACCACTGGTACCATAGTGGACCCCAAAACTGACATCCCCTGGGGGTGCTGCATTTGGTTTAAAATACTATAAACAATAGACTACAACAAAAATAGATGGGGAATTGGTGTCATGGCCATTATTTTTTACTGTGCTTGCTCATGTGCCCCTTTATTTAAAGCTCTGGTGGAGTAGCTCTTTTCATTCTGTCATGATCCAGTCTCTAATAAAAGTCTTTAATAATTTTTGATATTTTTTTATTTGAAAGTTTCTGTTTACATGAGTTTAATTTTTTTTTTCAGTCTGTGTATTTTCAATAGGAAAAATGACCAAATGCATACACTTAATCATCTAAAAATAAATACCAGTGCCTTTTAGTATTATTAAGCTGGCAGAAACAATTTTTATACAAGCAGCAAGATCACCATATCCAACTATACTATAGTCTATGCTGTTCTATTAAAACTACTTTATTAGTTACAAAAATTTACAATAAAGAAAAGCAATGGTTTGGTAGCACCTTTATTTTTATTGGCTGCCTGCTTAAAGCAGACCTAAACTAAAATTTTTACTTTACATAAAATGTAAATCATGCCTGATCTTTGGGGAGCTTTTTCTTCAATAGGGTAAAAAATAGCACGGGCAGCGAGATCGGCACTATTTTTTTTTTTTGCATTTACCGCAGGCCATGTCACCTGATGTAGCACCTACACAGATCAGGTGACGTAGTCAGAAGCAGGAAGAAGAGGAAAGAAACTTGCAGCAGAAGCATGAGAACAAACACAAATGACCGGATGGCACGAGACCCGATCCAAGAAACCTCCAAAGGGATTGAGGAATCTCAATTTTTCTTTTTTTTTTTTAGTTTGATTCCGCTTTAACCCTGAAAAACTGCTCGCAAAAATTGTTAACTGAAATGGTCCATTTTTCTAACCACATTTATGAAAGTGTTCGATAAACAGTATCAGGCAGCATCCTGAGGTGGTTTCCCATCTCATCTATCTCAATACAGTTGAATTATTACCACTTGTCACTATTTATGCAAGCATTTGCAAGTGGTGTTGTGCAAGTAACAAAAAAAAAAAAAAACACTCAGCTACCTGCACACTTGCACAAAGCCTGGTGACAACCTGTACTGCTCTAATTTTTTTTTAGCATTTGATCATAGTAAAATACTGCTAGACTAAACATGCCCTTATAGCAGCCCTGGTACAAGCAGATCAATTGCAGAAATTCTCTCATAAAGTTGGAAAACAGGTGCTGCAAATGCAGAACTTGTAATCTTTAAATTGTTGATTGTATGTTCCTTCACTGACACAATAGAATACCTTACTTTAACTGACACTAAAGAGTTTTTTGGCTGTAAGCGTGACATTCCTTTGACTGGCCACCAATATAAGAGGCATTCTTCTTACAGACCACCACACTAATGTACCTTGAGTTGTGAATATAGTAATTATAGAAGGGTTTCCTGAACACCAAAAAATTATTTGAAGGCTTCCCGTATGTTAAAGAGTTTGAGAAACGCTGCTCTACACATTGAAAGTATATTTATTTTAATTGCCCATTTATTCACATAATCTGTTACCTTTACCAGGGATTTGGTTTATCATTTATCAAACAACAAAAACAGAGTTTTGTGCTTCATTGTCGTCCAGGACTAGTGCTGGTCAACTATCTCACTATTCATTTTGACAGCTATTCAGTGAGATATTGTTCGGGTGATCGAATGCCGAATTTGAACACCATTGAAGTCAATCAGATTGCTCTTGCAGCCCTTTACTACTTGTATGTGTTCTTGGATAGAGTTTCTTTATCCAAGAACACAGGGCACTGGATGTGATGAATGGGAAAACTTGTCCCCATTCAACCTCTAGTGCCCGGGAATCGGCTGCAGTTACAGCTGTGACCGCAAAGTTCCCACAGGCATGTGACCGTGGGAACTGAACTGCAGATAAACACTACAGTTCCACTACAATCCCCGGGGCACTACAGGTTAATTAACCTATAGTGGCCCGGGGATCGCACACTCTTCTCAATGATTGCAGCCTTGCAAGCCTAATCATTGATTAGCTCAGTGTGCAACCCCTGGGGCACTACAACCTGTAGTGCCCCGGGGGTTGGAAAACTCTTCTCAATGATTGCAGACTCGTCTCCAATCATTGAGAAGATGCCCCACAAGTATCTCTAAAGCTACGTACA
>NC_092860.1:90699248-90722480 GCF_032062135.1 Pyxicephalus adspersus
CATCTCTCTGGGATGCTTATATGAGCTAAATAAGGATTAATTTTAAACAGTTTTATTTCCGGTTGTTGTTGCATCTTTAATGGTTCCTGATTGACAAGCCCTACACTGAAGACATCTGTAAAGCACATAGAAAACCTGTGTTGGTTTGCTGCCCTGCTGAAATAAATGTGTAGAACAAACCTACTTGGACTATTATACCTTACAACTCTCCACCCAGCAAAGTGGGTGAGGGGAAGGTGAGTGAGGAGAAGAGGCTAGGGGAAGGGGGCCTGGAGGTTGATCCCTCTGACTTTTTAAAATTGGCTACAAGCTTTTGATATTCTGGCTAGCACCATAGGTGAAAAAGCGCCCGAAACTGTTCGGCACTTATTTGCTATTTAGACGTCACCAGCAAGCCATACAAGCAATTTTGTCAGTGCAAAGCAATGCGTCAGGGTATGCAATGGGACCACAAGGATATTAGCTTGTGGATGTGGTTAATGACTTCTGCACAATTAGGGTCGTTGTCGTTTCCCAGGTTGCTAGGAGCAGCGAGACCCTTGGTAGGTAAACGAAAAGGCTTCTGCTGGTTATTCAATGAGAGGACATGTAGGTTTGTTTTTTTAGACTGGGGGAAAAGGGAATGACACCAGTGAAGGTAGAAAAAATGTCACCTTTTCTCGATAGATACCCCGATTGAGTGGCTGCTAGATTTTTGGGGGAGGGTATTACTGTGGGTTTCTGTATTCATAGTTGGTTGGCTGCCGTCCGGGGGGCATTAGCCCCAGAAGCGGATCTACATGGGGTACCTTGCCTGCCAGGACTGTAGAAGAGTATCTGGGGGTCCTTGTCAGATCGATACAGTGGTCTGTCAGCATGGGAACATGGAAGGCATATGTAAATACTTGGAGGGAGAGGTTTGCATTCTTGCAGGTAGAAGGAGTAGGGCATGACCACAGGGTGAGGGTTCCGTTGGTGCTGTTATTCTTGGCGCACAATTTTCACAAAGGAGTGCTTGTGGGGTTGGTGTGCAAAAAATATGGTGGCATTGGCATTCTTATTTAAGATGGAGGGTGGTGAGGATTTCACAAAGGACTTTCTAGTCGGGCAGGCATTAAAAGGGTACCGGAAGGGGGTTGTGCGCAGGGACCAGAGGAGACCAGTATCATTTAAAATGTTAGTGGCGCCAGTAGGGGTGAGTTTGGTGCTGTGGGCTCTACTGGGGTCCCTGGCTTGTCCAGTGGGGGCATTAGGACAGTATTCGGAAGTGTGTCTGCTCTCGGATGGGCCTTTCTTTGTTTACATGGCCGGGTCATTTTTGACGCGGTTCAAGTTTATAGTGTTTTTAAAAAAATGTGTGGGGGCTTTGCGACGATGGCCCGCACGGGGCCGCAACGGGAGCTGCAAGGTGGGGCTTTGGTAGTGAGGACAGTGTATAGTTGGGAGTATAATGTTGGGAGTCTAATTGTTTTCAGCTTTACATCCGGATCAGGTGAGCCGCAGACATTAATACCACCAGCAGAGGGAGTGCTGTTGCTGAGATAATCTTCAGGTGTTCTTCAGATGTTTGCCAGGGGAGGGAGTGCGTCGGCGGAATACTCTGGTTCTCTGAGGTAAGGAAGCAGCTGACAGAGAGTCACCTGATTTGGAACAGGAAGCACATAGAGCATTGGATCAAGAGGCAGAGATGGTGTGGCAGCAGGAGACTGCAAGGAGGGTGAGCAAGAAGGAGGCAACGATAAACTGGACCTGCGGGGATCTGTGACACTTGGCGACAAGCCAGGTCTGTTGATAGACTGAATAAGGCCCACATCAAGATAATAAGACCGTGGGCAGGTTCCTGGTCCGCATTGGGGGTTTGGTGGTAAGACATAGGGACTTTGAGAAGGAACCTGAGTTGATTTTAAGGGGGGATTGGGTAGATTTGAATGCAGTAGGAATGGATCATTGGTTCATGAGTATTCAAAAAGGATTGCAGCAAGGTTTTAAGGTGTGGCGGTGCATACAAGCATAAGGTATCATGCATGTGCCTTGGTGGCATTTTTTTGAAGGTCCATGAGAGTGGGGTTGGATGCATACAAGGGGTGAGGAATCCAAAAAGGTATGGAGTTCCAGAAGTGGGGGCCCCACAAGACACTGGGTTGGTGTGAGACCCAAAGGGAGCCTTGGAATGCCTGTCAATTGTCCTTAAGCCAGTGTTGGTAATGGCTGGGGGCCTTTATGGAGAACAGGAGTATACAGAAAATGTTGGTAATAGAGTAGTACTGTCATAGACCTTAAAACTGTAACAATGTGAAAGTATTTATGGTTGATTTTCAGTGTTGTACATAATGGTTTTGATAAAGTTAGGTGTTATGTTAATAAAAGGGCTGCTATGGCCAGTTTTACCCGAAAGGAAGTCTACGAGTGGTTATTGGTGGAATGGTTGGGAGGAGAATAAAGGTGGGGTAAGCTGGAAGCAGAGGTAAGATTGCTTTCGTCCATTCTACCATTGTCAAGGCTTTCTGGAATAATGTGCTGTTGATTGATAAATCAAAGACAGGTTTGTTTTTCCAGAGTAGAATTACAACCAACTTGGTTATAGAAATGTTACAGAAATGTATATTTAGAGTAGCCTTGCTGTTTCAGCATCTCGGCAATCTGCAATCATTGAGTTAGCTATGAATTCTGCATTAAGTCAAAAAGAGCTTGATGTGAAGCCATCTGTCACAAAGTTGAAGTTGAAAGCAAATTGAGGATTATACTGGCCTAGTCAAAGCCCTCATCTGAATTTAAATATAATGTTATAGGAGTTTTGAAACCAGGCAACTCATAGACAGAACCCCATGAAAATATTAGAACTAAAGGAGTTTTGCCTGGAAGAGTGTTTAAAAAGTAATTTACACAGGGCAATACCAGCTCATGTGACCAAGGGTGAACTCACTTTTTTACAGTATACCATTAAATGTAATATTAGTTTTGTTAAGAAAATTATTAAAAAGGCTAAATGTCTTTCTTTTTATTCAAGTATATTATATTTACTGGGAGCCACTGTTAGAATGATGATTTGCCTTATTTAAATGTGTACATCATTTTTAAAATGACGTTGCAATCCTTTTAGCAAACCTAATCTTAGTACATTTCTCCTAATTTACAGCATATTTACTTTTTTGACAAAAAAGATGCAAAAAGATTTATAGGTTGATAATAATACAGCCTTATTATTTAGCCTGACTGATTTAATTTCTACCTTCAAATATAGAACAAATTCATTCATGCATTCTTCCTCCAAGAAGAACAATTTGTCCCTCATTCTAATAAGTTTTACTAAACATAAAAAAGCAGTTTTTGCTTAATTTTTTTTTGTTATATCTCTATGCATTCTTGCAAAATATGTAATAGGGTTGGAGAGTCTTTCATATACAGATTTATTTTTCCGTTGGAAATAAAAGCTGCTGAGATAAAAATCAATATGTAAGATACAACAAGATAATCTATATATATTTGTTAATTAGACTGAACAAATAGACCCAATCAGGGAGAACACAATACTACTGTAGCATTACCCAGCAAAACTTGCATTTACATTGAGCAAATGATTCCCTTTGTATATATATAATTTAAAACAATAAATCACTGTAGTTGCATATTAAATTGACCAGTTGTACAAAACCATTTTTATGCATATTTACAACTAAAACATTTTTAAAAGAATAATTTTAAAGCTTGTCAAACTGTATAAATCATCAATTCTTTTTTATAGATTATATTACAAGATCTAAAGGTATTTTACTTGCTTAACTTTTTCAGCAAAAAAAGCTTAATTATATGCAGCTTTTATATTCATGATTTTCTTTGAAATGCAGTTTTGAATTACTGGGTACAAGACAACATTTTTTTTCTTTTAAAGAACTGATTGATTACTACCCCTCCTACTTTTAAAGTCAGATAAAAGGCCTGACAACTTTCATTTTTTAGCTATGGTAACACGCCTGGGACTGCCTGAGTATTAAATGAAAATGTAGTATCAAGGACAGCTCAGTGTATGTCGCAGTAAAACGTTGTCCACTAATGGGCTACATTTTCTTTATTTGTGGCAGCAAAACTTAACCTTAGTAAACTAATGTTACCACCTAAATGCCTTTATACACTCCAACATATATAAACCATTGTTCTTAAAATTGTACTGAACTTAAGTTTTATTTATCCTCATTGATATGGGGCACATCCAGACACAGATTTAAACTCTCTATTCAGGAGCACCAAACCAAGATGAAGCTGGTCTAGGCCTCCGTGATATTATATTTTAATATCTGGCTGGCCAACTAGATACATATACTATTGGATTGTTTTAAACAACTACTTGATTGTATGTGTCCACTTTTTATTCTGTTTCAAGCTCTGTGTTGAAAAAAAATAGTTTTAAAAAATTGGTCACTAATAAAAAATATAAATGTATGTGAATATACATAATGTAAGTTTTTGGTATATGAATTGCAATTGCTTTGTAAACTGTCCCCTGACCCTGCTGATCACTTTTATAATCAAATCTGTCGAGGCACAGAAGCAGCCCCTGTGCCCTGCCTCTCCCTGTCAGTGTAGTTTTTTCCTAGCATTGTTGCAAATCTGTGTTCAAATTTTATATATTTTATTACCTAGCCCCTTAGATCCCTTCCTTAACCAACATTTGTAGTGGTGGATTGGTCATAACATAGATTAGCATATCAGTGAATTTTTATAGTTTATTTTATTAGACATTTGTAGATTGGTGTTAGTTTTAGATTTGTGGTCATTTGGATTAGTAAATGAATGTATCAATACAGTTTATTGGTAAAAATTGTAATTTATATTATATAGATAAATGTTAAATAATAGTAAATTATTTTTTAACTTTTTTTCTCGAAAAATGTTATATGCAATATTAATAAAGAGTACAAAAAAGCTTTATTTGTCCTAAAATAAACATATGGATAGATTGAAAATATGAACTGTATAGTCACAAAAAATATAAAAACTGACCTAAAAAGAAAGTGGTTTTAATGTGTTAATGTAGAAGTTCAGGTTCTAATAGCATTATAGTTTGCTATTGTAGGCTGTATGTAAGATAGATATATCAGTCTAATCTAAGAAAGCTGATATATATATTTATTTAACTAGTCATTTGGTATTTATTATTCTCTATCCATAAAGTTTTTTTTTTTATGTGCATATCATAATTTAAGTAATTTCTGTCACTGTTGGGCAGCTGGTGTTTTGGATTAGTTTAGATGATTTACATTTCTTCAACAACTCTTTAAAGCCTTTGGCACAACATGCAAGAAGATGAAATAGACTTTTCAAAAGCTATAATGTGTGTAAAGTTTACAAGTCAGGGATCTTTGCTGACCACATCAATTTTTAGTTATTTGTCTCATTTTTCACTGTCAGAATTAGAAAGAACAGTTATTTCCACTGCATTATAGTTACAAAGTCATTACATAACTTTCTGGTTAAATTTACTTTCTGTCACTAAATAATTGTTTTTTTTTAATATCTTTTTGTTGATAATCATGGATCATAATTTGATTATGATGATCAAAAAAAAGAAGAATGTAAAATAAAACATGTAATATTCTTTAAAACATCTTATTTATGTTTTTAAAAAATTGTACTATGGACATTAAAAATGCACAGAAGCTGATGTATGACCGTGGTAAAAGGTGAAAGATGCATACTCTAGTCTGTATAGTGTAACTTTTACTGATATGAACTTAAAATTATAGCTTGGGGGCTGATAGTACAAATTTTTCTATAGACTTTAAAAGACCGGAAACTTTCTTCAACTCATTATGTTTAGTATTTCAAATTGCAGATTTTTAAAGAATAATACCATATGGCAATCAGTATTTCCAAATAAGGTAGCTTACCAACAGCATAGATGTTTGTTATGTACACAATACTTATTATAATTAATTTTACGGTACAATGTATGCCAAATTTTAGATGCACAGAACACTGTCCACAACTTAAAGGTTTTTTTTTTGCAGATGTTCACACTTGAATTGATTTCATTATAACTGTTTTGAAAACTAGATCCACATGACAGTGACTTCAATTCGCCCTAGAGGGGTGTCTATTTATAGTGTGGTAGTTGTATATTTTAAATGCAGCTTTTCTTTATATTCTCAGTCATTCATATGCATGTAACATACATATGCAAGCAGTCTAGAAAGGCAAAGGTTATCGAAACCCTCTATGTTTTCTTCTCAGAGTAATAAACATGAATTTTCAATGCAAAATATAATGTACTTCTTTTTTTAGGAATAGGAATAGGAAGCTATTCATGGCTATTATTGGTGTTAATATGAAGCTACAGCAGCAAAAGTACAGGGTCACTGAAGCACACAGAGGTCACTGAAGCACAGGGTCCCTTACGCATAGAATCACTGGAGCTTTGTAAATCAAAGTTAAATAATAGTTGGGAATACTATTGTTAAATCCACCTTCCAATTTCTCAGCTAATTTGCAAAGACCCTAAACATAGGCCCTGATTCATCAAGCAAAATCGGAAGCTCGCTCGCGCATTCGTAATCGCGATCCGAAATCGGAAGCCGTCGCGCAATTCAGCAACTGAATGAGCTCGCGGCCGGAGCCGCGCATCTCTGGCAGCTTTACACTGGCAAGCTTGCATGAAAAGTCACTGTTCCCCTAAAAAATCATTCTTTTTAATGGCACACATATTACCCTTAGCCCTAAAAAAAAATGTTTGCGCTGTTGAAATGTTTAAAACATTTATGTGCGCTAAGAAAAAAGCATATTTTAATCACTTATTTCTTTCCTGTTAGGCAAGAGTTAACCGAGTTCAACTCCTCTACATAGGCGGCTATATAAAAGCTTACGATGCCTGATTGGAGGAGCCGCTCGCGGGTGAATCCCGCGACTATCTTGCGACTGACTGCGCGCGAAGCCATCAGACTAGATTTTCCCACAAAAGTCACAAGCACACACACGTTCTTTTGTTTGCTTCTTATGTATATGTGTGTATATATATATATATATATATATATATATATATATATATAGGGGGGGGGGGGGGGGGGGATTAGGGGACCATTATCGTCATAGCCAATTACCTGATCTGATATTTTAGATTTATAGAATTCAATGACATGCTTTTTTATGTCACCTCTTACTTTTAATTTTCCCCTAGAATATGTTCCTACAGGCCCCTCCTGCCTAGGTAATTTTTCTGGCTATACTATGTCCAGGGGCCTTGCAATCAAAAAGTCAGCAGGTGGTATTAAATGCCAATTTAAATTATATTTATTTTTGACTATATTTCAAATTTGTAATTATTTATTTAACAAAACCTAAACCCAAATGGAGAAGTCGTGTGAGAAAATTAAATACACCCCGGTATTCAACAGCTTATGGAACCAGGTTTAGCATCAATAACTTAAAGTAAATCATTTTTTTAGCCCATTCTTCTTTACAACATTACTTTAGTTCACTGTGGTTTATGAGTATGCTTTAATGCAGTGGTTTTCAACCACTGTGCCGCGGCACACTAGTGTGCCATGAGCCATCTTCAGGTGTACCGTGAGAAATTATCCAATGTCGGTTAATTGGTGTGAAAATTATTTATTTACTGCAAATAATTTGTCTTCATTTGGCTATACCAGCAATGTATAGTGATAGGCAGAACAAAGAAGTACTCTTCCACTAGATGGCAGCAGGTAGCTAATTAATCTGTGACATTTTTGTTTAGTGGTGTTCCGTGGGATTTTTCTAATGTAAAATATATGCCACGATTTAGGAAAGGTTGGGAAACACTGCTTTAATGCACAGCTCTTTTAAGGTTCAGCCACAGCGATTCAAATGGGTCTGCACTTTGACTGGGCTGTTGCAACACCTTAATTTCAGCCATTATTTACCTTGTCAGCAGAGGGAATCTGGAGAAGATACACTTTCATCAGTGTACCCTGGTAATCCAGTAAACCTGGATTGGATTTGGTCCAGGAAACAACAAATAAAAAATGACTTTTAAGAAATCTATTCCAGGTTTGCTGGATCGCCCAGGTTCACTAAAGAAAATATATTTTCTCCTGCCTTGGAGAGCCTTAATAAATCAGGCCTCATGAGTCTACCATATTAATCTTTTTCACAATATTCTAATTTTCTGAAATACCAAATTTTTGTTTTCATTACCTTGAGGCCATAATCAGCAAAATGAAAATAAATACTCACTAAAAATATAGCTCTGTGTGTAATGAATCTATATAATAATACATTTCATTACTGATATATTCTCTTACTAAGCCAACATGCTGGGGGAACTACATATGGGCAGTTGTATACTTGTTATAGGCATGTATTGAGACAGCTTTTAACTAGAGCCTATGGAAAAAAGTAAGGCATGCAATACATTGCACCTTTCTGGCTCAGTAAAGTGACTATAAGGATGAAAAACTAAATAGCTACAAAACCTCATCACCGAAGTAACAAACCAATATCAGCTGTATGAAAAGCCTAATAGAAGTTTTCATTTTCTAGTCCTGAATTGCATCAATCGCTAATCATAGTAACCTTCCAGCGATTCATTGCTTAAACCTAACATTTAGTTGGTAGACAAAAAGAACTCTTATTATTCAGATGTTAATTTAAGGGAGAAAGATAAAAAGCAAGGAAAAAAAAGTAATTTTAGTAAAGTATGAACAAGCAGGCATTACCAAAAGAGCCTGATGAGTTTATGTCTGATACATTAAAACAGGGAGGGGACACTTTGATGTATTTGGTTACCATTATTGAATATTGCAATATATGTGAACCAAGAATCCCTAGTACAGTACAAAGTTTGCTACAGTTTCCTTTTTTTATTATTATGGCACGTATAGTTTTATAACACAATTTTAGCAAAGTTTAGGTTGTCTAAGCAACAACACTATAATTTCTTAAACTATTTGTAGCTGCTTACAGCTTTGATGGCTTGATTTGAAGTGAATCGTGCCTTGCTTTCAACATATTTGCTGTTCCGATTCATTAAAAAGGGAGGTAGATATATACAATATTAAGTAAATGAACCTCATTTGTTGCTATGGCAAACATCCCTATTTATCTTAGCTTTAGCCAAAGTAAAATCCTCATAATGTAAATAGCTTGTCTAATCCAACAAAGGCTGTTCAACGTTAAAGTACCTTTAATAGCAAGATTTGCATTTGTTGCGGGACCATGTCAATATGAAATTTTCTAAAACGATGGACTTGTAACTTCATAAATGCCCTGCAATTTACCATACTAGTTAATGTTTTTTAATGTTTCCAGAGCATTTCCATATCAAAGAACATAATACTTTTTTCTGTTTATTCACAATTCTCAGAACCTATTGAGCTTCTAAAAAACCATAAACTTTTATGCTACGATTGACCTGCTTGGCCAGCACCATACAAAGAAACAGTACAAAAAATTGTGGTAGGTTTATTATAATATATATCGAAGGAGAATATCTCAGTATGATTAAATTTTATATTTATTCTAAGTAAAAACATTAACCTTGCTTGCGATTAAACTAGTATTTGTACCTTTTTGTCCTTAATCCATAGAAGCATAAGTTGCTTGATCTTGGTTCTTGATCTTGTGGTTAATTATTGTTATGAAAGGCTGCAGATTCTCTATTTTTAAGCAGATCTACCTAGGTAAATTATTCTAACCTTACCTATGGTGTACAATACAATACATAATTTAAGGTCGGCCTTTAAAATTGTTTCACTTTGAATACTAGAACTTTAATACAAATACACATTATATGTTTTTAAGCTGTTAAAAACCAACTGAAACTGACTTTAGAGTCTTTTTTTGTGATCCCTAAGGAAATTTGAGAATGATTTACTTCACAGTACAAGCAACTAGAAAGGTCAGGGATGGATCATATTAAGGATCCATTAATATTTGCCCATCAATGTGCAATGCAGTAATATGTAACCAGATAGTCGTATTACTTCTGAATGGCATCAAAAATGATTAGGATAATATAGCATAATTTGGGTCAGATGTGGTGCATTAGACTTGAAGCAAGAATTATGGGAAACCAGAGAATGTTATGATTGTATTGCATTTACATGTTCATGCTAGCTTGGGGTTTGGCTGACTCCCCAACTGGAGCCTGTGGAATCTTACTTTCCATAGTGTGGGTGGCAAAGGTGCACTTTGGATAATGTTCTGAATACAATTAAATTTGCCCAGCACTCCCATGCACACTGTGAAGATAATAACCTCCCACTGGAAGGAAAATCATCCACATATGAATAACTGACAACTTTTGGGAGGCATTAAAATCTGCAGTGAGCCTCAGCCCTTGCCTGTAGGCTTAACTGTGGTCCCAACCTCCCCCATTCCAGTGAATGAGAGTGGTCGTAAATATTTTTTTTGCAGATAGCTGCTTATGGTTGTGGTTTTAGTAGATTGCAGAGCAATTCCCAAAAGTGAAAAAACACACTCCAGCACTCCATATCCCTTGATGTCTATGCTTTTATCCCTATTGCATCTATAGAAGGAGCCATGTCATCACACAAGCTGGACATGTCAGCTTTTGTTCATCTCCTCTGCATATACAGTCTAATACAAATACAGAATTTTGTGGAAACTAACGCAGCTATCTCATCTAAGGCCTGGTAAGGTACAAATGTTGCATTTTAGCATTTTTTCTTTAAGCTTTACTTTTCTCTTTAAACTTTTGGAGAAGTGAGGGACTAGTGTGGAAAAATGAATCACTTGTGAACGCTATTTGTCATTTTATATTTACTAGTGGAAATCTTTCCAATATTTAATTAAACCCTTTAAAGGAAGATGCAATAGTTCTTTCTGCTCAGCAAGCTGCTTTACTTAATTTCTAGTATTGTACAAGTTTGTTTACTGAATATTGTGACAGCTACTATTTAGTTTACAGAACAACACATTAATTAGGTTGTTTATAATTGTACAGTGTAGCTTAGATAATGAAATCTATAAACAATTACTCCTTGAAATGTCGTTACAAAGCACAATATATGTTCCACATAGTTGTATTATTTGCAAATTAGTAAAGTACCTAAAAAAACAAATTTTTAGCTTTAGAATATGTAATAAACAGCCTTTATATAAAGGACAGAAACTGGATTACCAAGATTCATTAGCTTTCACCTTCAATATATATAAGAAGGTATTAATGTTGGGAGAGCCACCTCTTTGATTATGTAAAGTACAAAACAATGAAAGAGAAAAAAGAAAGAGGTTACTTTTTTGAGCCAGAAACTTTTTTTTGCCTCTTTCATTGTTTTAGCCTTTATATAAAATAATAACTATTATAACTGGTTGTTAAAGGCATAGGTTTGACCCAATATATACTCTTTAAAAGTGAATGATGAAACCTGATATTACCCAATAAAAGGTACAATTGCAGAACAACTGAACTGTGTTTGCTGAATCAAATGGTATTGCACCCATTATGCGCTGCCTGACTAGAATGGCCAATAATAGAGACTTTGGTATGTGTCACCTCCCCATCATCAATAGAGAAAAATGTATGCTGTGGTTTTCATTTCTTTTATATAAAAAATATAAAACATTTTTTTTTTTGTAATAAACAGCATTTCTGTCTACATACCATTTTTTCTATACTATTTCCTTAGTTATTTGATGAGTTGGATTTTAAATTGATATATATTCTATGTACTGCAAGTGATTTTTTAAAATGTAATGTAAGGGGTTAGCATCAAATGGCAGGCTGACAGTGAGGCAACTCCATGCAGCAAGTTTGCCTTAGGGCTCCGGCCAATTATCGATCGAAACAGTAACAAAAATAAGGAATCTTTCCTCGCTGGTGTTGGTTTCAGGAACATAAAATAGTCCATATTCAGCCTCCTGGCTGGCATAAACAAATGGTTCTTTGCAGAAAAACAAACTGACCCACAGTCGGTCTAACCTAGAGCCAGAGAGGGTGTGTCTATGAAAACTTGGGACATGGAATTTGGAATCAACACCACCCCGATCTTGCAGATTCTGAATAACCAGCAGAGAAACCTACAGATGTGGTATCTGAGATACCACAGTCCTACATAACGTCCATCCAGCACTCTGCTCAGTAACAGAGGTTATATTTTTTCATCACTGTGTTACAATAATATACAATAAAGGACAGCATTACAAATATTATTTTATGTATTTATTTGTAATATTATTTTTTTTATTTTTTTAGTCCTAAGCTGAACTGTATTCCAGAAATGTGTGCATAAAGAATATAATAAAAACTTTTAATAATTTTATTTTAAAAGAATGATGATTGGTGTCCCTTAGTTGTCATTAAATTTAGATATTCCCTTTCATTCCCTATACAAAACAATGACAAGCAGAGTTAAAGAATTATTATTGAACAGCTGCTTATATTTTTTTTTTTGTTTTCTTTTTTATTTTTATCATAATTTATACTCAAATAAGCTATACATTTTCAAACTGCATGTTGGAAAGATTATAGTTACAGCATTATATATGCTAGAGATGAATGTAAATGTATATTACATTTAACAAACTCAGAATCTATATCTGTTTATGCGATCTGTGTTCTATTTGCTCACAAAAATAGCTTCATTTTACTGTCTTCTTTTGTCTTTTACTGTATCTTAATCTAACTTTCTTTTCTCTTGGACTCTGCACTTGCTACAACAAAGGTGCTTTTTGTATACCATGCATTTATACATTCTGTTAATCATAATTATGAATGATGCTAAATGTATTACATTAACAATATTTAATTAATTTGGCTTGCAGTTTTCATTTTCATATATTTTTTATGTTAGTAAAATAATATTAGTGACATGACAATGGACTTTGTAAAGGGCTGTGTAATGTCAGCGCTATATAAATACTCGATTATAATAATATATTCATACATGCTGAGCATCAATATTTTAAATAGTGTTGCTACAACTATACCACAATTTTCTTTGTGTTTGTGTGCTTATCTTTCTCAGCAGATTTATTTTATTTTTTCCTTTTCTCATACATGCAAAGAAACAAAATTAATTCAGTTGTCACTGATGTATATGCACTGTATAATGTAATGTAAAACTCACAAGCCATACTTTTTATCCAGGTTTAGCTATTATTTATTGACTCATCCAAAGTCCATACTTAAGCTGTATTGTGGTAATGAATATTGAATTTTTACTTACCACTTTATTTGTTTAGTGGAATGCAATCATCTTTTATTGCTTTGCATGGTTTATGTTATTGTAAATTAATATCCATTTAGCTGTACAAATTATGTAGGAAAAAAGTAATAGAACCTAATTTATAATAATAAAAACAAGCTAAGAACCATAGATATTTTAAACATATTCTAAATGTTGGAAACTCTGTAGTCTTTGTCTTTAGCCCTTATTTGGATAATTGTTTTACAAAGCTTTTTTTGTTGCTGTACATTTTACGAGCACTGGTATTGAATGCCTTGCTTACCCTGTAATCATTGTTTTTAATACATTCGTGCAAATGCCATTGTAAAAGTATTTTTAACATGACAGTGAAAAGAGTAATGATGATTTCAGTAACTACAGATCAGATTGCCTCTAATATTAGCAGATAAATATAAAATATTTTTTTTAATGTCTTTTAATCTTCTGAAGGTTAAACAAGAGGGTTCTGACATCCTTAAATGCTTGAGTTTCCCCTTTGTCAGACAGTCTACAAAGTACTGTAAAAACGTATAGAAACACACATAAATTTCCATATTATCAATGTATATACATAAATACTGCCTTAAGCATTACACTGTATTCTCTCAAACGTTCCACACAAGTGTTGCCATGAAGGTAAATCAGGCAATAGCTGTCACATAGATTTACTTGTACTTCATTTTAATAGTGTTTTCAAGATAAAACAAAGTGCATTTTGTCATGTAAACTGTCAATCACCCAAGTGGGTACTGATTTGAAATGAGTGGGTTCAAACTAATTTAATATCATATTGGCCAACATGTATATTTAAAGGTACATTATATCAATTACAATGTTCAACAGAACATAAATTAAAAATAAACAGAGATCACCAAAAAGTGCATGCAATGTTTTCATCAAATTAGGGTTATTTCATGTAAGATCTGATTTTTAAGAGTTAATTCACATTTTGTTTATGTTCATGGAAATATAGTAATATTTAAAGTGATGTTCAGTTTAACTGTGACTATTTGTTCTCCAGTTGTTACCCACGTACACTCCAGTTACTTAAGAGCCAATAAAGAATACATTTGGAAATTCTATCAGAAATTCAATCATATCTTTGTAATGAACCATTGTACAGTACACAGTGAAGAACAGAACTCAATGTCCTTTTAAAGCCCTATACTAGAAAATGTACATTTTCCAATCCCCTCTTAATGGTGAGTACAAACATGGTCACAACAGTCACAACAGGTGAAACTGCATGCATAGATATTTACTTTTGTTTGTATGAAGAGGACATTTTCTCTATTTTTTTCACAAAATAATTAAATTTTTTAACTAATCATTTTGAGGGCAGTCCCAGCAGGTTCTTTAGGGGGTTATTGTGTGTGGAGGAGAAGAGGTGGGATTAGATAGGGGTCGGGTAAGAACTGAATAGGTAGGAGAATAGAGGGATTAAGTAGACAGTTTTTTACCACACACCCACCCACCCTTTTTTTGTAGGCATATGTGGCCATTGAGGTTTAGGAGGGTAAGAGTCCTAATGGTCAATTTTGGAAGGGAAACCCAGTGGTAGGGTGCCCATTTAAAGGTGTTATTGTGGGGCCCCTAAGGCGGTGCTGGGCGGCTATGGCTCGGTGTGTTATAAAATGGTAAGTTATTTTTGGTTGGAGCGGACTTTACCTTTCTTAGACCTGCAGCCTGGTGGTTTTTAATTGGAGATGGTTGTTGGAGATGGAGTTTGGTTTATAGGTTTATTTTTATTATTGGTTGAAGAAATTTTTATTAAGTATGGTTTGAATTTATATATTATTGTGTATGTTAAGGTTATGTCAATTTATATGGTAATTTATGTTAATGTATGTTATTTACATTTTCTTTATATTTATTGGTTATTTATTGTGTTTTATTAAAGTTTTGATTATTTTAATATTGTTAAATAAATGGCTGCTTGCCAGCCAATTTAGGTCAAGGAAGCAGTCGGTGCGTTTTTTTAGGAGGGGGGAATGGTTGGTAAGTTAATGGGGGGAGTTTGGGAAGATTAATTTGGGGATAGTGTATATAATGACAGAGATCCAAACAAAGAAGATCCAAAAAAAGAAGACTACTAAATAAAAACCTTTTTGTGTGTGGGTGCACCCGTATTGTCACTGTAAACAATAATACCCCTTGGGACATGTTCTGAAAAATGTGGCTTTTAAACACTCCTGGAAGCCTACTCTGCACAGCTAGGCTTCTGGGATTGTGTGCCAGCCAAAAACACTGGTGTTAATAAATTCCTGCACAGGCTTTTTTAGGCATTTTTCCCCATTAAGAAAATGCCTGCAAAAGCTTGCTTTGGACTGGTTAAAAAAGGGACCCAGGTGTTAAAGAGAGCCAGGTACAAGGGGCAGCCAGGTGTTAAAGGGAGCCAGATGTTAAACAAAGTCAGCCAGATACAAATTGGAGGTGCAAGTGTTGGGATTAGGTACATTTTTAGGTACGTATATAAAATCCCTTTGTTGAGTGTACACAGGATAAGGCAACAAGGTTCTGGTGCTGGAACAAAGTTAACCTGTCAAGTTTGATAAAAGGGGCAGGTAGGGGGAGCTATGAATAACTCAATGATGGTGTGAGCCCTAAGAAGGGCCAAGGAGCAGAGTCTAAGCAACAGCCTGGTTTTCCCCAGTGCCTCTAGAGGAGAGGATGTTGTGTTGCAGGGGCGATTCTGATAAAACTTGGAGAAGCAGGCATGCCCTGAATCGGAAATGCCTGCATGTGCAGAAGAGAGACGCTGGCACTTTAGCGAGAAGGAGGTAAGTGTGACATAACTGATGTGTTATCACCCAACCACTAAAAGTTAGTAAAACTCAAAGTTTAAAGTTTAAAATATACACCTTTCTTGTTCCTGTTTTATAACATTTACACTGATGCTTATACTTGACAGATAGCAGTTAAACTCTTATCTTTCAGTTGTTTCATTTTTTTATTGATTATGCCAAGAGACAAACAAAAATATTTTCATGTCCTTTGCTTCTAGATGACAGATATATATTTTGTTTTTTAAACATGTCAAGTACCTTGGGATATACAATGTAAGTCAAATGTACAGTTGTTCCCAGTGGTTTCATTCCCCTCTTCTTCTGTACATTTTATTTATTGTCACCAGCTGTCATTCTGCTTCTATTTTAATCTCTCATTGAAATTAGGTATGTACAGCTTGTTACACTAGGGCTTAATAATGACAAAGACAAATTGGTATGCTAATTAGTGTGTATCAGCATTTATAACACAAGTTTTTCTACACAATAGAAAATATTGCCATTTTTTTACTCTAATTTTATTCTAAAAGAAAAAAATGGTGAAACTACATATAACTGATTAGTTTAATGTCCCAAAGAAATTGACACAAAGTCACTACTATTATTGGTAAGTGTTAAAGACAATCCACCATTGCCTTAAATTTTGGTTATTAAAAAAAACAAAAGCAAAAAACAAATGCATATATACATCAAATTTTGTGTTTTGCAGCTTGTCATGTGCTGCTAATGGTTTGGAGAGAACGCTCCCGAATTTTAAATAATCCTACATTTTTACTTACAAAGATTCCATAATTCTTTTTAGACACATTGCAAGTTGAATGCTACAATTTTGGCACATTCTCCTGGGAAGTTACTAACTGTGTGAGTTTTTAAACTATTTGTACCTGCAACATATAACAGATAAAAGCTGATTTATACAAGTAAGGGTATGTAGAGTTTAAAAAAATGACACTGTAATTTGAATTGAAATATTTGTAAATTATACAAATGGGCAGTGGAATCGTTAGGGAAGGGCCTCCTTGCCATTTCTAATTATGTCATAGGAAATTCTAATGACCTAAGTCTTTGTAAATAATCTGAATGCTAAAATGTAATAATTAATCTGAGGAAGGAAACATTAATTCTTCTGTCACCTATTTTATTTCATGTCTTTATTTATTTATTTTTAGATTGAAGTTAAAGAAGATCTTCCAAGAAGACGAAAGTAGCACTAATTAGAAGAATTACAAAGAAATCTAGGGAATACATGTCAGTTGTAGGCTTGATATAAACCTGAAATAAAAGAAAAATCCTCTTGTTTGTCACTGATGAGGCACTCTGGGAATAAACTAGAACTGTGCTAGACATAATAACAGTTTTGAGGAATAAAATAAACCATAAATGACTGAATGGCATCAAAAATCACAGGTAAACACACAAGGCCTCCTTTTTCAAAGTGTCTTTTAGAAGAACTGTCTAACTGCCAACAGTTACAATTTCTTATTCTCCCTTTCATTTTTAATACTGTAATAAAAAGAATACATTGAAAATAGACTTGATTTCTATGAAGAACATACAGTGTTCATTTGAACGTCTTTTGATATATGACATCTACTTATAAATGTACAAAGTCCTTTTCTTTTATTAGAGAACATTCTTTAACTACAAGTAAAGGGTATAGAGATTTATATGATACTAAATAAAATATACCTCAAGCAGTAATTTAATGCACTGGCTCTGTAATTTAGGCTTAGTTTAGGCTATGACCATCCCAAGCTGTTCCATGTTTCCTTCAAATGACATAGGTAAAAAGTTTTGATAGTGATTTAGAAAGCCAACATCCACATTCAGTTTGTAATTTCTTGGGTTATCATATATCATTTGTTGTTCAAAGGTTTTCTTGTGAGTATTTTTAAAGTTTCCTTTAGGAACTAAAACATTTATGTCTTTAATGGAGGGGTCAGGTTGTAAGAAATGATGTTCCATAGGTGTGCAGAAACTATGCTTCTTATGTTTTGTGTATAGTGTGCCTATGTAGATTCATTCTTTTCTGTAATCTCTGTCTTGTTTCTCTAAAAAAACATCCACATACCACATTACTGGAAGTGAAGCTATGATCCAGTAATACTGAAGGTTCCGGTTCTGTGTGTGACACTTATAGCTGTATTATTGGGTCTGCACGGTTTGCAGCATTTTTTTTCCCAAGGTTTTGTTCCATTGTTAACATCTCTGTAGTTTGAGTGAAGTTTCGTGCTTATCAATTTGTTTTTGAGGTTGGGTGGCTGCAATATTACATACAATAAAATTTTGCATAACTAAAAGTTCTTACAATTTACAAATGATACAAACCATTTGTGAGCGATTTGTTTTAACATTTATTCCATGTTGTTGATGAAAGCAGAATTCTGCATACCCAAAATCCTCCCTACACTAACAGTATCTAAGGATCAAAATGTGGTTAGATATCACAGGAGAGATTTTGATGGTCACTTGAGATCTTCTCCTACTCATACTCAGAAGTGACATTTTCCCCAGCAGCTGGTGTTGTATGCAGCACCGTCACATTACGTTCTACACTACATGTGCAAAGTAGCGTAGAGCTAAAATAAAAAGCTACCAGGACTTTAGGTCAATACATCCATATAGTCACAAAATCCAAAGCTCATATCTCTAGATGACCTGTTTCACCATTAGTTATAGAGGTGGGTGATGACAATGCTCCTGTAAACTGTTTTTAGCTTATTTAAGGCTTTTTCCAATGATCTTGTTAAACCTTTGATAGACCCAGTGTAAGGCCCTGGTCAGCACCAGTCCTCATCAGACACCAGTCCCCCAATCTAATGCCGCAGTCTTCACCTATAGCAGCCCCCGCTCAGCCTAGAGAAACAGGTTGCGTCCCCCAGCACTCGGGTGCCCCATGGACAGAGGATGGTGTCTGGGGATGTGCCAGCAGCTGACTAGAAGCTGACAGATAAACAGTACAGGAATTACCCGGAAATCCAGAAAACAAACCAAAGTCAAACACAGAACATCACATAAGAATCTCAAAAGCACAGATAAGCCCAGCTAAGCTACAACAGGCACCGACAACTGGAAGCTATAAAGCCCCAGCATCAATTAGCTGCAGCACAACTCCAAATTCCCCTCAGCTGTGCAGTCTCAGTGCAGAGGATTCTAAAACTCCTGTGCTACTGCTGGAAGAGGGACCCTCCTGTGGTGGGGCACTGCCTGGCCCAAAGAGCACCTCCTAACACTCAAGAGATATTTCAGTACATTTTAGCTATGTATATTAATCTTTTTTAGTGTTATACTGAACATTTTGAACATACTGAAATAAACATTATTTTTTGAACAATTAATAGTGCAATATAAGCCTCAAAACATTCTGTATGCTACCATAACAATTTTCAATAAATCTGCTTACCTAATTGTTTCCATCATTTTTATACTACAGACTAAATATTGCTAGAGATGCATGCAGAACATCTGAAGAAACAATTTATTCATGCCAGAATGAAACATCAGTATCCCTGGTATGGACTCTTTGCTTAAAAGTGAATTATCGTTGGTGTCCTTCGAGAATTGCTGCAGTTTAAATTTTTATGATCTGAGACGATAGAAAATTACAAACAAATGTAATTATTTTTTTCAGCTATGATTAAAATAGAAAGCCAGTTTAGTATTTATACAGTCTAACTTCTTACAGCTACAAAATACAAAACTTTAACAATAGAAATAGAGTTATAGAAACACACTAATTAGTCTCATTCAATAAACAATCCAATAATTGTTGTAAGTACTAAAAGAAGCCAACCACAATTCTGACTTTACTTTGAGTCTATGGCCCTGATTTATTAAAGCTTTTCAAGGCTGGAGAAAATATACTTTTATAAGTGAAGCTGGGTGATCCATTAAACCTGGAATGTATTTCCTAAAAGTCATTTGCTATATGTTAGCAAATGTTTTCAATCCTGGACCAGATCCAATAAATCAAGCCCTATATTTTGTGCTTAGCTACCCGTTCTGCTTTATTGAATAAACCTAATTCAAGCACCCAAACATAATAAATTGTAATAGATGATTACATAATCTAACAAAACACTGGCGCTTTACTGTCAGTCTGTGGACCTATTTGAAATGAACAGTTGTGCTTATTGATTTTTATTTCAATCTTTTTATTAGGTTTTTGACAAAGTAGATTTTACATGACTTAAGAGATTTTACCAATAATGTCTTTTCTGGACATTGAAACAAACAATGATAACAATACAGGGTAAAACAAGGCATTGGTACAGATCAAATTTTACACATTTCCCCCATATAGGGGACCGAGAACCCCTATTCTATGTATGATCACATCTGAGCTCTATAGCTTTAGTTTAATCTGGGGTTTGTGTCAGCTGGCTTTACCAGCATAGTAAAAAAAGATCTGAACTGGCAGACACATGAGGGAATAGGGGGAGAGGGTAGAGACTTTCACGCTAATACATTTCTAATAGGGATTATGCCTTTAATTGGTAGGATAATATTCACTTTAAATTATATTACATCCACGGGTCCCAAATTTGCTCTAACTTGTTATTAGGGGTGCTGGTTGGCCTGTCAATAACCATGATCCAGTTCAATTTGCCACAATTGAATCTAAAGAAATTTGATCTTTTGTCCACGCTTTCGCTAGTGAAATGCATGCAACTAGCAAAATAAGCTGATTAGTTTCTTGGAGTGTGTAGAAAGTGGTTGTTCAAGTTTGCTAAAGAAGGCCCCCTCCAGCATCTTCTCTATTTGCTTATTGATTTGAATTAGGGACACAGGAACACACGGTAACATAAGTAATCAGAAGATCAATAGCCCAATCTATTGTCTTGAATGAGTGCCAGTCTTGAACTATACATGTTCTGTGACGGTGATTTTGGCAAGCCAAATACACCAAGCCAAATTCACTTGGGATCTTAACATTAAATGCAGTGAAAACCAAAGTGAAGGGCCTAGGTAAGCATTGGATACTTATTGGTTGGAGTTAAAATGCATTAATACAGTGTCCAAATTTATGTGCAAAATAATTTTATTACAGTGGACAACAGCAATGAGAAAATCAGCAGAATTATACACAAAATGCCCTATCAGTTTTCAACATCAGATAAAATAAGGACAGTTTTCATTTGCATAAATGTATATAACACCAATTGACATTAGTTTGAAGAGTGCTTTTATTACCTAATGACTGCTTTTTAGGTGGATTCAATTTTAAAATTCTCATTAAAGCCTTTGTTGGATGAAGCTAAATTAGGATATGTATGAATATGGAAAATGTATTAATGCATCTGAAAAAATGAGATGTTAGCCGCAAAATCAACAAAAAGCTTGTACAGTTTTGTCAGCTTTTAACTGGACCAGGAAAATTAATGTAAATAGTATTTAATGGAAGATTTCATATTTCCATTGCACTGAGGTTATGATTCTGACTCCACTGGCTGCATATTTGTACTACAATTAAGTTGAAGTAGAAAAGCAAGGATTTTAATTTTGTGAAACACATATAAGTAATTCAAATAATTATTTGGCTTTTAAAGTCCAACTCTGGTTTAGTCCTTTTCTTCCCAATCAAGTATTTTTATGGAGGGACCCTGCTCACTTGCTTCATTTACTTTTTACAGGCGTCTTAAGGTTCAGTGTCTTCTTCTTTTGCCTGGAACAATCTTCTCCTCTACAGAGTGACATGATGACATCATTTATATTATAGCCAAGAGAAAAATCGAATTCAGTGCCCTTCGTCAGTGTACGGGCAGGAGTCAGGTGTACGAGAGCAGGAGTCAGAAGCATTACCAACCCAGTACACAGTCCCCCTGTTAAACATTTTACTATCACTCCTTTATTATTGGAACTCAGCAGTACCCCATGGGCCTGACTTAATAAAGCTCTCCAAGACTGGGGAAACTACACTTTCATAGGTGAACCTGTGTTATCCGGACAACCTGTAATGGATTTCCTAAAGGTCATTTGCTATTTTTTTGCAAATGTTTTTAATCCTGGACCAGATCCATTCCAGGTTTGCTGGATTACCTTGGTTCACCAAAGAAAGTGTACCTTCTCCAGTCTTGGAGAGCTTTAATGAATCAGGCCCTATATAAATTCTTACACACTGCGTACACATATATACATAAATACACACAATGGGCCTAAATTATTAAAGCTCTCTAAGTCTGGAGAAGATAGACTTCCATGAGAGAACCTGCGTGATCCAGCAAACCTTGAATTGATTTCTTAAGTCATTTGCTATTTGTTGGTAAATGTTTTCAAATCTAGACCTGATCCATTGCAGGTTTGCTGGATCACCCAGGTTCTCCCATAATAGTTTATCTTCTGCAGTCTTGGAGAGCTTTAATAAATCAGTCCTATTATATACACATAATTGAGAAAAAGTGTAGAAGTAAAGCAGGGCTTTTTTTGCGATACAAAAATGGTTTACTGTATTTAAAGATTTGTCAGCAACAGTAATAATTCAGATTACAAAAACATAGATTCAATTGCTGGCCTTCTTGACACTATACATAGTATTCCTAATGCACTTTCAGAGAGCTTCTGCATAATCTGCTGATAAAATAATGTTTAATAAATGATCACAGTCATCCTAATTTACAACGCCTTTCCCCATAGCAGGCTTTCTCAGGGGTAATAATGACATGCGATACAGAATATGTGGAAGAACCTAGAAAGGTTGTTTAAGGTAATTCAGTAGTTATGGATTTCCTGAGGTGCAGATTACATAGCGAAAGGACTAATAAAGTCCATATGAGGGGTAAAAGAATGTGGAGCTGTCTGACGAGGATCATTATACTCATTACACAATATTACACATACTCTATACACATACAGACATACACATACACTGAATATTCATAGTAGTATGCATACACTGCATACACAAGCTCTATAGACATACACACACACATGCAATCACTTACCTCTCTGGTGACATGGCCACCAATTGACTCTATTTCAGTTCCCAAACAACACGCTTGTGCTGACATGGTAGTGATGGAGCTAAACGGGACCAGAATATTGTGTTGGGCCTTGTTTAAGTCCACCCTCCTCATGCTTGCATAGAAAAATATAGTTGCCCGATGTGATAGAAGTAACACATGGGGAGCAGCTGTTTCATTACCTGGGGTGCCAAGTAAGGGTGCGCAGTGTTAGGGACACCACAGAAAATGCCAGTGGTGCTACAACCTGTGAGCAGTCCCTTTCCCATGTCTGAATGTAGGGGAACTAGTTACACCTGAGTATTACAATGAGTTTAATGTCAGCAGATGTCAATAAACAGAGAAAGA
>NC_092860.1:90723420-90730213 GCF_032062135.1 Pyxicephalus adspersus
CCTGTCTTCTTCTGTCTTTTGAAACCATCACTACTTCCCACCACTACATATCCCCCTCCTATTGTGTGTGAAATTCCCCCACCTACTAGATTGTAGGGGGCAGGGTCCTCTCCTCCTGTATCACTGTCTGTATTAGTCTGTCATTTGTAATCCCTACTTAATGTACAGCGCTGCGTAATATGTTGGCGCTATATAAATCCTGTTTAATAGTAATAATATTAATAATTGAATAGTGTAACCTTAGCTACTTTTTACTATTTAGCCTGCCTGGTGACCCATTTACACATGTCTGGTGTTGGGCTTTAGGCATCATGTTCGGGGGCTGTGCAAATCATATTATAAATCTTCAGTTGCTTAAACAATGTTAACAAACCATATTACCTACAAGTTGTTGTTCCCAGTGATGCTGTGATAACAGTACAAATAATACAATTTAAAAGTATATTGCCTTACTTACATATTGACAAATATTTAACACATTGTTGTTCAGTTCTCTGTATGTTTGACCATGTCTACTTAATTTTTTTTTGGTACATAAAAGTGCATTCACAAATCTGCAGTTAAAGGTTAAGTACACAGAGTTCATGAATGTATACAGTGGGAGTGGATAGAGACGATTATAAGCACTGAACTGTGCCAAGGATAAAAAAATATGAATTGTTTATAATGCACTACATGCCTAATTGTTTATTTAGCTAACTGCAATTCAGTCAGGGTTAGTTTTATTCTAACTTCAAGCTGACATCTAATTTTCTTTGTAGAAATAATGGATTAATCAAGCTTTGTATTGATGTTTGGCTACACAATAACAATGATCTTCAATACTTTCAATGTTTCTAATGAATAGTGTCATGCAGTGATTTCACTGCAGAACAAAAAGCTGAATAAAATATAAAATATTTCAGTCAAAAAAATATTTATTAAACTCAGAGGTTAAAATTTAGAATGATGACTAAATTATATTGCATAGCCCATATCTTCCAAAAGTAAAAGCTGACGGGATCTAAACTAGACGCCTGTTGGATAAATTAGTACATATATGCCTGTGTCCAAACAAGAAACCAGAGATTATGGATCCGTAATTTACCTCTAAGGAATAAAAAAAATATATTTTTTTTAGTCAATTGTCAGACTTACCTCTTCCTCGCTATAGTGCAGACGCCCCTCTCGTGCGCATGCAGGCAATTCTGACTCTGGGCGCGCCTGCTCTTCCAAGTTTTATCAGTTTTGCCCATCCCGCCGGCCAAAAAAGAAATAGCCTTTTAATCATCCCTGGCAATTTACCCAGCACAGACACAGCACTTATTGTTCGTGCAATGTGTCTCCACTAGTGCAGAGCCCCCTAGCACTGCTGAGCATTTCTTGTACACCTGTTGGTTGGTAACCCCTTGTCCCCCAGTCTGTTGTTTTCCGGCCTGTTCCCTTGTGCTGTTCCAGTGTTCCTCCCTGTCTGTGGTTATCCCTGTTTCACCTGTGCCTCCTGTTGCTTCCAGTGTCTCCTGTGTTCCCTGTGTCTGCGGTGGCCCCTGTGTCACCAGTGTCTATTTCCTGGATCCCTGCTATTTGACCCCTGTGACCTGACCTCTCTTGCTAGTGATTTGGTACTGTGTATCATTCTGCCCACCCTGGTGTCCCCAAGGACCGCAACCTGGCAGTTACCAGCAGCACATCATTGTCACCATCAGAGGCTCTGGAGAAGACCTGGTTACTGCTTAGAATCTTCACCTTGGCCCTTCTCAGGGCTCACACCACTTCTGTGCAAGCTTTAGCACCCCCTAGTGGCCCTGTCTCCCCAAGCGTGACATCAATATCCTAAGAAAGAAAATATAACATACCAAAATACATTTTACTGATCTATGTCAACCTTTAGTTTTAACTTTCCATTTCCCTAAAATTGCAATTGTAATGATAGTATAAAACAATAAGGACACATTACAGCATTTTAAAGTGGACCTATCACCAAAATTTTTACTTTACATAAAATGGTAGATAACCCTTTTCACGCACTAAGATTGGCACGTTTTTGCTCATTTATAGCAGGCTACATCATCCAATCTTGCGCCTGCACAGTGCAAGATTGGGTGATGTAGCCAGAAGAAGAATGAAGATAGACAAAGATTGTGAAAAGCACCAGGACAAAGGCAGAATGCAGGACAGCATGGGACCCAATCAAAAAATCCCCAGAGAGATTAGGGGCTCTGTGGAAGTAAATTAATGTCCTTTTTACAATCACTGCATTTTTGCATTTGTTAATGCAACTTCCATTAAATAAAAATCTATTGAAAGTACCTTTTGTTTCTCAGAAGTTAGACATCTAAAGGTCCCCAGTCAATGAATGCACTAAACATATTTCTTTTTGTCAATTTACATGGACAATAATATGCTATACACCCCTGCTGACTATATTATTTTGTTAGACTAGCGTTAAAAATACCCACATTCCATGTCTGTATTCAAAAAAAAAAAAGTCAAATATAGAAGACAATTAAATCATAGACCTGAGCGGGTGAAAATTAAAGTATGACGTAAATAATATGAATTCCAGAAATATCAAAGCTTTTCCTGTGATATCCTAGCTACAGCTTATTCATATGTAACCACAGAAACATCCATAAAAATGAATTAAAATGAATTGCTTCATAATGGTGTAATATTTTTATTTTTAGCAGAACTGCTATTTCTTCTACATCTTTATTGGCAGAAAAAAAATATTTGACCTATGTCAAAAAAAAAAATAGTAAACCTTTATTTGTCTTTATAATGTGCATTGAATTGGAGCCCATTTACATTTTTGCAGGAAGAATTTTCTGCAGATGTTAGTTCACAAATGCATTAATCATGAAGTATTTTATTTTTGTGTATAAAAAGATTTCAAACAACAATTTAACACTTTAACAAAATTACTAAACTGACCTTCCATCATTGGCATAACAGATTAAATGTCACAGGGAGCACAGATTTATTTATTTTTTTTTACCAATTCAGCTGTCCACGTTAAACACATTTCTTTGATCATTCGAATTCATGAAAAGTGAATTGGACTTACAAATACAAAAACCAGTTTGATGTGAGCAATTGCCTATCCACAGAGGCCCTTCAAGTTTTGCTACCTTCTTTTTCTGAGCAGCACTGTCATAGGAAAATATGAGGAACACTTTTGATAGTAAGGGGTCTCCCTTACATTAAGCTCCTGAATTCCTCTTCACCTTTTTATGTAGTGTATAAGCTTTTAAAACTCTGCTTCCTAAAATTAAATTACTTAAAAGAGTCTTGGAATACAAAATTGCTTGCACTACATAATCCTGTGATAGGGAGTAGGGATTCCTAATACGATCATGCTAGAATCTGTGAAAACAATGTCAAAATATTGGTGTGGGCTTCAAGATCAAGGGGGTATGGTAAATTAGTGATGAGATTCAGAAACTTTCACAATCTTTATCTTCTGATTGAATGATTGAATGTTCTTAGGCTGTTTTCTTTTGGGAGCCCAGAAGAGGAAGTGAATAGTAAAGCAATACTTTCTCCACTTTTGTTGCCATCTGCTAAAGAAAGGCATAATTATGGGTACCAGGAATCCCCCATAAACATAACATTGCAAGTTATCAAATACAAATAGTTGGTTGTTGGGTTTATTTTGAGACAGGACAATCCTAAGGACAAAAAAAACATTTAAAACATGACAGATGTTCCACATCTTCCCTATAATATAGAAATAAAAAGTCTGGATTTACATACTCGAACATTATAGCTAACTTACTTTCTATTGTGTCCTAGCTTCATTCATAACAGCTTTCCACCACCACTGCTTGTTTGTTCGATTCTTCTTCCAGATTGACATAGGGTAACAGAGTTATATAGTCCTGTAATTCAGGTAGAGTTTAAAGGATACACCAATAGAAGAAATGATCTACATAAAGGTAATAATGTGCCTAGTCTGATGCATGAGTAGGTACAAAGTGAGAAAGAGAGAAGAAAGACAGGCTTTTACAGGCAGTGTATGATAAAAACTTAACTGTATTTCATACGTGTATTATTTCCCTAAAACTAAACAAAGTTCTATTGCGCTAGAGATCCAATTAGAACAGTGATACTCTATTTATTAATATATTCATGGGTACAAACGCGTTTCATTCCCCTTTGGGGCTTCCTCAGGAGATTGGGAGACATTGAAGGTTATAAATATAATAATCAGTATACTATTGTAACAGGTAATAGAGTACAAAAGTGTTCTTTGAATACAGTATTAGTGACTCTTTAATTGAGTGTATACATACATTTTTTATATATAAAGATTGTGATAAAGAACAACTTGTTTTTTGTGCAAAGGTAGTAAAAACAGGTAATTTAACAAAAGAAAAAGAAGAAGATGACACAGTCACAGTAAGTGCACAGTAAGTAACTTCAGCGTGAGATACAAAATCCTATTTATGGAGGAGCTGACTGGGTAAGTTTGTATTGCTAGGTGTTTGAAACATAGCAACCGTTATTTCTTTCAGTTTTTTACTATAAAACTATAAAAAGTCCAGATTTGCATTTGCAGTTCATACTTGAACATTATAGCCAACTTACTTTCTATTGTGTTCTACCTTCATTCATGACAGCTTTCCCCCACCACTGCTTGTTTGTTTGATTCCTCTTCCAGATTGACATTGGGTAACAGAGTTATATCGTCCTGTAATCAGCAGCATACAGAAAAATATACAAAAAAGCTACTGGGGAGATAAAAGAGACATCGGTGTTTATACCCCATTACTTTTATTGGTTTAACATAGTTTCCATTTAATTGGTTCTATACTTTAGAACCTATTTACTGTTTTATTGTGTTGGCACACTGTGGTTGCTGGTCAATTTCAAAGGCATTCTTAAGCAGCTTCACAATGCACCTGTATTCCAGCCTAATGCAGGACAATGTACTATTATTTTGTTTTCTGTGTTAAAAATGCTACAGGTATGATTTTATGTTTATTGTGGTGTTTTAGGCAGCCCATTTAAAATAAGGCAATATAAGCTAATAAATATTTGGTAAACACTGCAAAGGACCTGACTGGTGTATATGGTTCCTCACAACAATTGTTTAGGACAAACGCAGAGGACTGAATCAAATCAAAAAAATTGGGTAAAATGAGTCATTGTAATCATGATTCTCTACCATGAAAAGAAGAAAATGACCTTGTCATGTCAGAACAGCTTTAATCTAAAAGTACAACTCTGTGTAATATGTTGGAATTTCATAAATAAAGGTTAATAATAATAAAGTGTAAAAACAAAAAAAATTGTATTTATTTCATGTTTTATTATACATTTCCTCTCCTGTTCTAAAAAATGTGGTTAAATAGTTCCCCTAAATACTTTTATCCAATTCAGGGATCTATTTGTGAGATTTTTTTTTTTAAATAGCTCAATTAGCGGATACTAACTATGTATTTGGAAACCTGTGACAGGCTTACTACCAATAAATATAATACCTATAGAATGTCAAGTTAAAGGTAACCCTGCTAAGCAGTACTAATATAAGTGTATCTAAATATGTTGTCAGATACATATTATTGTAAAAGTTTGTATGTGCTATGTATATTTCCAAGAAATGTACCAATGTACCTGTCACCAAAATGCAAATGTGATGTTTAAAGTATATCTATAATATTAGTATATTTGTTGTAATTTTGTAATTTTTCAGATATTTGCTAAGTAAAGAAGAAGTTTTGCCTAACCTTTTTCTGTGTCCATTATACTTTTGTTTTATTTTTAAGTAATGGATCATAGGTATCTTGGAGCTTTCATCTTCAGCCCATCACTATTGTCTTTTCTTTTTAGGATACCAGCATGCTTGCCTTGATATTACCTGACCAGTGTCATAAATAACAGATTGTATGAGGTCCACACAAAGTGTTATAATGGGTTTCTCACCATAACATGGTAACAAAAATATGTTTTGTTGGTTGGATTTTTTTGGCCAGTAAGATAGGTATTAGTTCTGCAAAGTCATTCTGCAAAAGCTAGAAAAGAAAGCAAAAGGAGACAAAGGGGATAAAGTTCATGTGGCCTTAAAGTGGGACTATAGTTCCTCGCTTAAAAATTACAAACGACCAGCATTTTTACTTTAGAAGGGACAGGTAATGTCCCATACATTTGGTGATAAAGTGAAAAAGATGCACTCACATACACCGCTAGGATCAGTCCATATAGGTACTAGGCTGACATGATGAGAGGATTTGCAGTGGCCAACAACAGAGATCACCTACAGGATTGACAAATTCTTGGAGCTAGTAAAACCTGGAGCCAGATTTCTGCACGAATGACTCCTACAATGTGATCTGCTTTTCATCTAAGTCACGATAATAAATGAAGATAGTCTTTTATTACAAACAGTATAGATAATCTACAGGATGACTTACAGCCTGGGTGGGAGCACTGTTTCTTCATGGGTGCAATTCTAGACTGCAAGGGAATGTGTTTCAGGGTACCACCTTTTCTCAAGCCTACTACAGTTCATAGAAGATTATAGTTAAAAAAAAAGTGGATGTAGGGTACTGTATTTGTTACTTATATGGAATACATTTATTAACACAAGTTGTTAGTTAATGGACGAGGGGTAGGGAGAGGACAGGAGTGTTTCTGTATTATAAAAATGTAGAAATAAGATAATAGCTAACAAATGGTAGTTTAATGTTAAGAAAAATGACTGATTAGTCAAAAAAATATTAAAAGACTGCAATTTCCTGAAATGCTCTAAGAAACTAAAGAATAGTAACCTAATAGTTTATAAAAGATTTCACACAGTAAAAGACGTAAA
>NC_092860.1:90739639-90783665 GCF_032062135.1 Pyxicephalus adspersus
CACTTTTCCCTTTTCTTGGTGAGTCATTGTTACTAAGTATACTACTTCTAAATATTCCTAAATCAGCATTAGTTTGCCTTAATTCTGAGATATGTATATCTACAGTAAATAAAGTTTGGCTGTGCAAATTGTTTTGTACGTAAAACAGTATACAGGTAAATACAGTAGCTATTTACCTGGAATGCCAATTAAAAAAAACATTTAAAAAGTTGAGCCATACCTTTCCCACTTCACGTGAGTCAATATAAATTAAAATAGAAGGTGGTTTTGATTTCTTAATCAATATTAGTTTAAAGTGTATTTTTCATGTTTTATACACAGATAGTCCCCGAGTTACGGACGACTCCTAGATATGAACTAGATATGAACTCCCTGCTTGCTGGTGTGCATGACAAAGGCTTGATGGGGTGGAGGGGGGCGGTTCGAATGACTTGCAGAAGAAGTCTTTTGGTAAACACAGCTCAGGTTGTGGGTGATCTTAGGGGGTGAGCTGTTCTGCAACCTCTTGTAACTCTTTAATGACCAAGACAAACTGTTCAATTGTTTCTTTTTGCATATCAAAGCACATCTTGCTCCAAAAGTTAATGAATGTCCAGGCTTCATTAAGGTTTTTTTTTAATAAATAATCTGTTGAGACAAACATCTGTCCTAATTGCATTTATTAAAATCATGTAACTGTTCAGACCTACATACAAATTGAACTTAAGAACAAACCTACAGTCAATATCTATGTATGTAACCCGGGAACTACCTGTATTCCTACATTAACATAAAAGACATTTTATTCTGGACTATAAATTTATAACTGACACAGTGGTTTAGCTTGATTGTGTTCGGTGTAATTTTGATTTTTTTTTTTCATGTCAGTTGCTCTTTGGCTTCTTGGCACAATTTTAATCACACATCTAGGGTTTGAGCTATAATAATCCTAGATGCAGCTGCGGTTCCAATGTTAATGAACACTCACGGCAGTTTGCCAGCATTTAATGTGACTATGCATTTTACAGCCCAGCGCCACATCCATTAGCCTCTTCTTTACTGCAGGCTTCTTTAAGTCAGCATGAAACATAGCTGTGTGACTCCTGAGGGGGTAAAGAAAATGCATGTAATGAAGGATGCAATGATCCTACAGCCAAGTAACATTTTGGCGTGAAGTGTGTAATCTAAACAGTTTGTGAATTTTAAGGATAATCAAAACACATAAAATAGCATTGTGTTTGAATGTACATTAAATATTTATTTGAAATTCATTGAATATACTTTTAATATTCCAGCTAGAACATAAAATATAAAGCAAATATGTGAATAGATAAAGTTTGTCTCTATTTTCATTTTGTTTTTGGGTTTACTGTTTGGCAGAAGTATATTGTTTTACAGAAAAGTACATACTGTAACAAATCCAAAAATACTACACTAGTGCTACTAAATGTTTTCAAAAAATCTGTCAATACAATAAACATTTATAATTAAACACAGTTTTAGTGTTTCCTGCAAGTCTATCTATTACCACATAAATGTTGAATTTACCACAAAATATTCTCTAACTGTGTCATTTCACAAACTTTTTTTTGCTCAAGAACAGAGCTGTTGTAAGAGATCCTGACTCATCTCACCAGCAGATTGGAAGCAGAAATTATTGAAATGAAATGTGAGATCCAGGACAATTAGAGAACAAGAGAAAGAACATCAATCAGTTGTGGAGAGCAGTTCAGACTTCCATCCAGCTCCCAATGTTCAGAGCCAGTTTGGCATAATGTGTGAGCAGTTTGTGAGCTCTTAACATTACTTACAGTAAAGAAGTACCAATGTATGTACCAATCTTGGAGAGCAAAAATGTTGAGAAATGTTAAAGCTGGCCTAAACTCAAAAAACAAAAAAAAAACACGAAATAATGCTATTAGACAAAAGAGCATGCAATGTCTCTTCTGTCAAAACAATATAAATGCTTGGATCCCGGTGGCATTTTTTTCGAGCCCTACACTGCACAGCATATGCACCATCTAGTATAGAGCTCAGAGACAGTGGGATTGATTTATTAAAGCTCTCCAAGGCTGGAGAAGATACACTTTTATCAGTGAAGCTGGGTAATCCAGCAAACCTGAAATGGATTTTTTTCAAAGTAATTTGCTATTTTCTATAACCATTCCAGGTTTGCTGGATCATATATATATATATAATTCTATCAATATATCATGATTCTATCTCCATATCATTCTAGCAATAGCACAAAAAAGTAAAGACTATTGCCCCACCAGCTTTATCCCGTTTAGGCACCTTTTTCTGAATGGGTGTTTGAGCCAAGGCTTTACTTTGGCTGATAAATTGGTTTGTTGAAACCTATGATATGTGGAAAAATGCCTAAATAGCTTTCACGATTGTTATTTTTTGCCTGGTGTTTTCTTTCATTTATATCAATGACAATTCATCAAAGCCTATCAACTCGCAATGTAAAGAAATATTAGAATGAGAATCTATGCATATTAATGCATATCAATGCACATCAATGAATATTCATGTTGACATGCAATATAAAGTAATAAAATATGCAACACCACATAATCCCATGTTTGATTTCAATGCAAAAAACATCAGCCAAAAACAAGTGAAAATGTACCCTAAAAATTATAACAAAAAATATAAAAAATCTTATTATTGTAAACTATTTTGGGTATCTCCGATTGTATTAAACAAACATTAGGCAGTTTTGGTTTGATTTTCATTCCAATAAAATGCATAAGCTACTGAAAAATTTTGAGCTGATGTTTATGCAAATCTGATAAAGTAGGAAGAGATGGAACCCTTACCACTTGTTAATAAAAGTGTCACCAATTGGGGAATTTAAAATCATGTCCTGCCAGAAAGAGTTTTCAGTGGGGCACATGCTCCCACAAAATATTTTAAACTGATACCTGAATCGCAAATAATTAAATAACTAATTGATTGTGTTTGTGTATCTGTAGGAGGAATAGAAGAAGAGGAGGGAGGGAAAGCCAGGCTTTTGAAGGGCTTTCCCTCCCATTCACTCCACTGGGACATCTGGAAACACCAGCAGTACCTTCAAATTGATATCGGTCTCCTTATCAAATCACTTACAAGTAGCAATTAGGTATCACAAGGCTCTTAATGCGGTAAAAAGCCCCAGCAATAATACTAAGTCTCCCCTTACCCCTGAGTAAGCCCAGTACAAGCGAAAAGTGTCGGGTGGGACACCTTACCGCCATTGCTAACCTAGTATGATATTAAACGATATTGCTATTTTTTTTGTGAAACTAGTGGTTATATGTTAGCCTAGGATTCATTTATAGAGACACAGCTCTTAATCTTTTAAATTATGTTGTTGGAAAAATACCATTTTGTGTTATTAAATTTAACTCTGGTTGGCCTTCAAAAGCCTGGCTTTCCCTCCCTCCTCTTCTTCTCTTCCTCCCACAGATGCACGATATGTAATCACAGGCTGGGCAAATAGGTGTCCACTCCTCTTTGATTATCCATTGGGGCTTTTCTTTCAGGTGGAACAAACTAACAAACTAATTGATTGCGTTACTAATAAATTGTAATTATGAATCAATAATATTTAATAGCAATGTATTACACAATAATGTTGGAGCCTACTAGTAAATGAATGTAGAAATAAGAAATATTTTTTGTGTCAAAAGGGTCTTCAAAGCCAAAGCCCAACACTAAGTGCTGCCTGTGGATGGATTTTCCTCTTCTTTCCCTCTGTGCATACTGGAATATCCAGAAAGGGGCTTGACTCCATTGAACTAAACAGATATGTAAGAAAATAATGAATATAATAAGTTGATTTGTATAAAAATGAGGATGTATATATATATATGTATGATTCTAATTGAGTATCATTGTATTTATAGAATAGACTTTATGTTCCTCCTGAGGAAGTGACCACAGTCACGAAACGCGTTGAGGAAAAGTCTGAAACGCGTCAAGAAAATATGTCATTGTAATCAAGATAACATAAATACAAGCCTGTGAAAAAATCTTTTAATATTTTTTTATTAAAGTTGTTTTTAGAACAGAACATGAATGTAAATCATTTTTGGTTGTATAGCACTAGACAGTAAATGGGATCAATATTGCCTTTAAAGTCCCTTCCTCTTTCCTATTTTTGATTCATTGTTCTAAAAGCGCTGAAAGTACTGTTGAATAAAGTGAAATTTCCCTATAGGGGTCACAGGCAGCAATAAAAATTTTATTTCTTATTTATTTTTGATTTTTTTCCCTATGAGAGAAATCTACTCATTGCAACCACAAGCATTTTCTTGGAGAAAATAGTTTTTTTATTTACTAAATTACTAAACATTTATTTGGGTTTTTTTTGAGAATCATGAACATTACATCCCACTATTTCAACATTGATTGTTTTCATCCAGTAGTGCTGTGAGCTGAAATTATTGTGTTTCAGACATTGATCCAAACGTAGACCTTTTCCAAGTAAATCATGTATTTCTGGCTGTTACAATAAGTTTTACACAATATACCGTACTTATCTCAAATGTCCTCAACAATTCACACTTGGGGGGAAAATTGGATGCATGCATATTTATGCAGATCTTTGCTCTTATCTTTTAATAAGTATTCCTGAATATGTAGTAGTTTTCGTCATGAACAAAGAAAACTATCCATTCTATTATTTTTTGAAGTATGTGATACTTCACAACAGTAAAAAATAAAAACTCTTTAATACTTGATACTTCTGTTTGTCAGCTTAAGTCAAATGTGACATTCTAAAGATTCAACAGCAGCCTCAACTTGGAAAAAAACTATTTTTCGAAGGACAGAAATGAATTATAATTTGATTATTTTTAATTATGAGTTGATTAATTTCTAAAGGAATAGCAGATGTTCTTGAGTAAATTGGTGCATAATAGGCAATAATGCAGCAAAAAAACAGAGAACAAAAACAAAAGAACATTAGTTTATTAGTTTTACTTCCTTTTTTATAAATGCCTGTATTAAAAATGTATAAAAAATGTATATCAAACTGATCCCAAATCAATAAAGTTTCCCTTTTAAAGCTTTGTGAACTTATTCCTTCTAGCAATTGATCTTTGTAAACTCAAATTGACTGATAACACTGCACAACATCGATTTTGCTACTGGGAATAACACATGTGATTTACATGATATGAAGTGTGCTTATTCCAAATCTGAACTCAGAATTTGCCTATCACGTACAGATTTTAGGTTATAGGCGTGCTATATCTGTTCAAATGGTCGGTAATTGGTAATGCATTTTTACATGGCAACATTATAACAGTTGCAGCTACCACTAAGCCTGCTGCCACCTCAGCTGAATCACGCCCCCTGGTGGCATGTATGTTCCAGCAGTGGCTGGGCATTTCCAGGCAAGTCAGTGAGCTGTAGTCAGAAATAGGTATATAAGACGAGATGGTCCAAGGGCTTGTCTCTAGTGCGAAACCATCCTTGATAGTACAGCTAGGCCATAGTGAGTCTGTTTTGAGCTAGGTGCAGCTGTGTTAATAAGCCTGACAATTTTTGCTATATTCGTGGCAAATATACCCCGTGTGATCAACGAAAGACCTAACCAAGAGGGTGAGATTCGCTTACAAGTATTACTTTGGATGTGAAATTGGAGATCAGGATAAAAGCTGGGTACCTCATATCTGCTGTCAGGTGTGTTACGTTGGTGTAACACAATGGTTAAATGGGAAAAAGAATAAAATGCCTTTTGTTGTGCCTATGGTTTGTTGTGAGCCAAAAGACCATCACTCAGACTGCTACTTCTGTATAAGTAAAACTGCTAGGTTTTCGTCTATTGTCTATCCTGATTGTGAATCTGCTCTGAAGCCAGTGCTACATGATACAGAGAATCCAGTGCCAATCCCTCCTATATCTGTTGTTACTGACAGTGACATGTCGGATGAGGAACAGGAGGATGATGTTGATGTTAATGAACGTTATGATCCCCAATTTGAAGAGGGTAAGCCACATTTTATAAGCCAATCAGACTTAGATGATCTAGTAAGGGACCTGTCTTTGTCAAAAGAGAAGTCTGAACTGTTAGCCTCTAGATTAAAGGAGTAGAATTTGCTACAAAAAAGGACAACTTCACACTTTCGTGATCATCACACAAAGTTCGCAGGTTGTTACAAGCTGGAAAACTACATTTGCTTCTGTACCGACGTGAGTGGTCTGATGATGGAGTTTGAAATTGATTAACAATTCAGAACACGGGGGGGCGTGGCTTGGCTGTCTCCGGGGATTGCTGTGTGAGATCCCAGCTCTGCAGGCACCAGGCTGTTTCTTTGTTATAACGGGCATATACTCACCTCTCTGATGGGCAGAGCGAAGAAGTGGAGTGGGGGGAAGCCTCCCCCCACCCCTGTACAGTGTCCACTGGCATCTCAGCCCCTGATCTGGGCTTTTGTTGGGGATACAAGCTCAGCTGCACAGCAGCCCAAGATGGCGTCAGCTTTCTCCTCCACACAGGCCACATGGAGTGCAGTGGCTGGAAGCAGATCTGACCAGGAGCCGGCTGCAGCAGGGATCGAGGGCTCCTCTCCCAGCACATATCAGCCTGCACTGGCTTCCCAGAGGGCTGCATCAGAGGACCGAGCAGCTGAAACCTGTGACAGGGTGAGTCAATCTCCCTCCTCGGGGAATTCATCTTCTCCTGTCAGGCCTCTTACTGGGGGGGTTTCATGTTTACCTGTGGGCCCCTATACTCCTTTGGATGATAAAGTGCCAACAGCATTTAGACCTGGGGCAACTTCCTCTCCTGTGGGGGGATTGCATACAGACAGAAACCCTGATACAGCACAATTCTGGCCCACCTAATCTGAGCAGGGAGGATTTTCCCCCTTTGGGCCCCTCTACACACGCCCGGAGCCAAACCTCAGATTCACCTCCAGCTGAGACTATACCTATTGACCCCCCTTTACATTGCAAACGGGGACTGGGATGAAGTGCTGATTCCTGGAACCCCCCATGGCACCAAAACCTGCAAATGCTGCCCACCAAGGCTGATTTTCAGCAACTTGTTGCAGATGTTCAAGCTACCTTTAGATCTGAAAATGGGGTTCTGCTTGCTGACTTCCACTCCCTAGCTGGAAAAGTGGAGGATATAGATGAAGGTCTACAGCAGGCAAAGGGGGATATTCAGGCTTTCACCCGCAGATCCAGTGACTATCACTTGAAAATTAGAGATCTTTATCATCACTTTGCAAGATATGGACAATAAAACTCGCAGAAATAATATTAGGGTCTGGGGCCTACCAGAAGCTACCCAATCCACAGATCTGAAGCTGGTACTGCAAGCATTCTTTAATCGCCTCTTGGGGCACCCTCACTCACAGGAAATTGGCATTTTTATGGCTTATAGGGCCTCGAGGCAGCCTGCCTCAGCCCAGCGGCCCCAAGATGTTCTTTGTCACCTCGCAGATGCAGAATTGAAGGATGCAATTATGGCTGTGGCGCAGAACATGCGCAATCTGGAGTTTGATGGGGCTCCATTGCAGCTCTTTCAGGACTTGTCCTGGCACACTTTGCAACAGAGATGCCTCCTGCAACCACTCCTAACCACTCTGCGTGATAACCGCATTCCTTATAGGTGGGGCTTCCCGTTCAGCCTGATAGCGCGACATGATGGGGAATCTGCTATATTGCGTTATCCAGAGGACCTGTCTTCCTTTTGCCGTCATTTGGGGATTAACAAGCCTAAGCTTCCAGGTTGGGAACCCGAGGAACCTCTGCCTGCTCTACCCTTACCTTGGCAGGTGGCCACCTCCGAGAAGCGTCCCAGACACAGGATGCGGCGTTCTCCTACGCCCCCACTTCCCCGAGACAGTGGACAGCATTGATTGGGCTCTGAACTCATACCCCTTTTTACTGCTCCTTATGCTGCTGGCTTGCTGGCGCTGCGGGTCCCATTATGGGACTCTGGAACATATTTTTTGGTCCTGTCCCCTTATTCAGGGCTATTGGGAGAGAGTCAATGCACTAATTGGGGACGTGACTCAAAAATGATTTCCCTTTGACCTGCTCCACCACTTGCTGGGATTGCCCCTTATGGACCTCCCCAAGTTCGCCCGTCAGCTTATTACACATATTTTAGTGGCTGCTCATACTCTAATCTCCACCAAATGGAAATCCAGACTGGCCCCCTCTATGGAGGATTTGTATGCTCGTATTCAAGACATACGCCTGATGGAGTACCTCCTCCGAAACAGGGTTGTGAAATTTGAACAGATATGGGAACCTTGGGATGCCTACTTTACCAGTCTACAGGTTTAATATGTCGCTGGTTCCAGACGCCACTGTGCTTCCTATCCACCTTTGTTTGTATCCCGCCTCCTATTCCCCGGCTTAGCTTCGTTTTTTCTTTTTGACTCTTTTCTTGTTTTCTGTTGTTTATTTATCTGTTGTTTCCGTATTTTTATAGTCTATGGGGTTTGATAGGCCGGTACATTACGGCCACTGTTTTTTACTGTTACTTACGCCAGAGTTTTATGTACCATTATCGGATGTACCTATCACCCTGTATGCTGTGTTTATGAGATGTTTTGCTGTATAAGCCAGGTTGTCTTTGTATGTGAAAATGTTCAATAAAAATTCAGTTTAAAAAAAAAACAATTCAGAACACAAGTGGAAGGTTTGTTGTGACCTGAAGATGGTGGCACTCCTTCTTGGCCTGCTATTGGGATATAAAAAATATATGTGCTTTCTGTGCCGGTGGAACAGTCGTTATGACAGCAACCATTCCAAAGTGCAAGACTGGCCACCCAGACCTGAATACACTTTTGGCCAGTAAAACATGAAGCATAAATCACTCATTGATCCACAAAATGTTTAGATAAGTTTGGAAAAGTTATAACAGATGCTAAACTGAAAGCAGGCATTTTTGTTGGTCCCTAAATCTGCAATTTGATGCATGATGCCACATTCAGAGACAAACTCAACCCACTTGAACTTGCTGCTTGGTATTCATTTGTGTTAGTTGCACAAAACTTTCTGGGCAACCAGCTACCTGAAAACCATGCAGAACTCGTGAACAACATGCTAACAGCATACCATCAACTTGATGAACAAGGGGAGAGGTTCCATCAGGACATTTCTGTTATGAAAACAAGATATTAAGACCGGTGCAACCCCAAGATGATGGCTGACTACTGCTGGAGACAGCGGAGAGCCACAAAAGCAAAACCAAGTGCCTGAAACACTTCTGAAGTGTACATGTGTGTTGAACAAGAACTCAGGTGAGTTATGTGTAATTGTATATGTTGTTGCAACATAAAACTACATTTTTGTAATGTCATGGAACTTTGAGGCAAAAGTTAACGCGTAATTACCCTTAAGATCCTGACGTCCTTTGGCATTTCAAGCGCACTTGATTTAATATAGGACACATGGATTAGACCAACTAGCAGATAATATTTATTTTTTTGTGATGCAGTGTAATCTCTGGATTATAATTTTTTAAATTGGCTATACATTTACTATGAAATTGTATAATCTCTATAAAATCACCTACATTTACCAAAACTATGCTTATGAAAACATACCTAAATCCTGTATTCAATTTCAGTCAAATTGGAAAGGCCTTGCACTACATAATTAAGGCTGATGCAATGGAGATTAAACAAATCTGACTGCTAAATCTATGTTTACCTTAAAACACATATAGACGTTTTACTTTTACTGAACCTCTCTAGAATGCAGTTCTTCTATTTATTGGCTTTTAGCAATCTCCTTTTGTATTGATTTTCTCTTGTACCTCCAATGGGCCCCCATGTATTTCTCTTTCTGTCCAGCTCCAGAGTTCCCTTTTACTGCTCCTCTTGTTTGCCCTCCTTTTTTGTATTGCTTTTCGACCCAGCAATGCGCTACTCTCAACTGTCTGTCGCAGTCTTTGATGTCAGCAGCAGCCAATCAGACAAGAGAGCACGTGGGGAAAAACATCCCTATGCCAAGGAAACTGACATGCATCTGCGCCTGTTAAAAGTGAGGCCCTGGTGACTATAAAAGTAGGCGCAGGGCCTGTATGGGAGACAGGGAAGTGGGAGGCCCTATTTTTTGGAAAGAAAAGTTTCCTTTAGAACAAAGGTAGGGAGATGGCAATCTTTGAGGGCTCCATAGCCCAGCTTAGGGAGGCAACAGCTTCATGTGAAGAAGCTTGGCTGCAAACCAGAGTAGCAGAGGTGCTGGGGGGGGGGGGGCTTCTGTGAGCAACCCTCAGCTAGGCTCGCAGGGTTTCGGCCTCAGAGGCATAGGCCTCCAGTGAGCCTGAACCCTGATCTTTTTCAGAGGGTTCAACCTCTATCTGGGAGCCCCTTAAGGGACCCTCCCCGCCAGCCAGCTGGGTCATATAAGGCCCAGGCAGGGAACAGGCCAGGGAAGAATCCCCTTCATCCACGGAGCTCTGGGAAAGGGGCTGCGGCTGTAAGGTAATGCAGCCCCAGATCCCCTAGGAGAGACACGCAGGCATGGGTGGGGTCCTGCATCCGGTGGGGTCCTGTCGGTGGGCTGTAGCACGGGGGGGGGCTGTGGTCGACAGGCAGACCGGAAGTGACGTCAGGGAAAAACCAGCCAAATGACACAGCTAGGCTTCCCCTACACATTGAACCCCATTCATAGGGGGAGATCCCCTCTTCAGAGGATGATGGGGGTGCGGGCTGGGCACCGAGCCCCAGGGAAGTGCTGGCAGGCCCCAGAAGACCGAGGCTGCCAGGTAGGTGTTTTGGAGGTACTGGTGAGGGGTGGGGATGATGTTTTAAGTGACAGTAGGGATTGGGATAGGGGAGGGCATGGGGGGAGGGAGGCTTTGGGGATTATAGAGCATGCTGGGGGGTGGAAGTCCTTGTGAGGCAGGGGGCCTGGTCGGGGGGAGATTGTGGGGTGGAGGGGTTTGCGGAGGTGCTGGCGGGTTTAAAGGAAATGCTGCGCAGGTAAGGGGGGGTTGGGGGGATAGGTGGGGGATCTTGGATGAGGAGGAGGCAGCTGGTGGTGAGGAGTTAGTGCTGCAGTGGTGGCTCAGGGGGAAAAATAGGGAAGAGTGTGGGTGGGGGGAGGGGATCGGGGGTTTAGCAGTGAGTGATGAAAATGTAAAGTTTGATTCGGTGAGGGGGTAGGTTTATGTGTGTTTTGAGGGGCCCTTGGGAACACACTTGAAGGAAGATGTTCGTGGGAAGATCTGGAAAGATGAGTTTGTAAATATTTTTAAGCTGTTGCCACTGCAGTGTTTTAATTTGGAAGTCTAGGAAGGGGCAGGAGTGGTGCGAGGAGTGTAAGCAGCAGCAGTATAGGTTAATTCCTTGCACAATCTTTAATTGGTTGCGTGCGTTTAGTTTAGTGCACCACTGTGGGTTGGTTTGGTGGTATCATTGCTGGGGATTGTTCCCCAGGACCTGGGTAAGTTTGGGTAATTAGCCATTTATCTTTTCCACAGGGGGTTCAGTAATTAATGGTATTGACCCAGAAACTTGCGTGGTGGCCTATACTTGATTTGATGCGGCGATGCAGTGGGTCAGGAGCTATGGGAAAGAGGCAGTATTGGCTAAGGCAGATATTGAACTGGCCTTTTGGTTGCTCCCAGTCCATTGATTTTCTGTTGATTGGGCCGCCGGGCAGCTCGGTTCGTAGGGTGCTGTTGGCCACATTGCAGTATGTGGCTAAGCGTTTTGGTATACGTTTGATGGTGGACAAGAAGGAGGGTCCAACTACATTGTTGGTTTTTCTTGGCATTGAGCTGGATTGGGTGGCTATGGAGAGTAGGTTGCCTAGGGACAAATTGGTGGTGCTGCGGGAGGAAGTTGGGGCAGCATGGGGGTGGTGGAAGCTTTGTCTAAAGGAGTTGCAGTCTTTGCTAGGCAAGCTCAATTTTGCCTGCAGAGTGATGAGAATGGGGGGAATTTTTTTGCGGGAGGTTATTTGCTGCAACCGCGGGGTTGAGGGCTTCGTTGCACTTCATTTCGGTATCAAAGGAAACATAAACGGAGGTTTGTAGGAAATTTCTCGAATTCTTTAATGGAATGGCTTTGTGATTGCAGGAGCCGGTAAATTAGATCTGGAGTTATTTACAAATGCAGCAGGCTCGTCTGGTTTTGAGGTGTATTTCAGGGGTAAGTGGTGTGCGAGGGCATTGTCGTTGAGCTTGGAGGAGGTAGATTTGGTGAGGACTTTGGTGGTGCTCGAGCTGTTTCCTATTGTGGTGGCAGTAGAGTTGTGGGGGTTGGAATTGGCCAGAGGGTGCATTCCACTGCGATAATTTGGGGGTGGTCTAGGCAATCAATGCCAATTTCAGTGGCGTCTGGCCTGGCGGTTAGGCTGCTGAGGCATTTGGTATTGAGTCGCTTGCAATACAATATTTTCATCTTCGCGCCACACATTCCGACAAATGTCTTGGCTGGCGCGTTGTCTTGTTTTCAGTGGGACAGGTTTTGCGAGCTGGCACCGGAGGTGAAGCAGTGCAGTTTTCCCTGTCCAGAGCATCTGTGGACCATTGCAGAGGGATCATCAGTGGTTTGATACAAAGGTCGGTGAGTGCAAGAGTAGGTGGAGTCTGGGGTTTGAGGTCATCTGAGGACCATGTAAATTTGTTGTTGTTATGGTTAACGCAAACTTTTGTGGCTGGGGTGTCTGTATCCAGGAAGTTGGCAGGGATGGCTTTCTAATTCAAAATGCTTGGGTTTACGGACGTCACCAAGGATTTTGTGGTTTGGCAGGCGGTGAAGGGGTAAATGAAAAGGTGACAGGTGCTGGATACGAGGGGGCGCCAGTGTCGTTTGCATTGCTTCATATGCTGGTTGCGGGGTTAAGGGGTGTGTGTGCAGGGAAGTACAAGCAGGTTTTATTTACAGCAGCCTTTGTTTTGGCATTTTTGGGGCAATGCTTATTAGCGAGCTGGTGAGTCCTTCTCGGAGTTTGCCTGGGGGCATCTTGCTTCAGGATGTGGTTGTCGCGGCGGATCAGGTAAGTTTAGTGATCAGGCACTCCAGACTGACCAGCAGGGAAGGGGTTTTACAGTGGTTTTGTTTTTGCTGCCGGGGTCATCTGTTTGCTCAGTAAGGATGGTGGAGAATCTTGGAAGGTTGAGGCCAGGGGGGGAGAGCCCCCTTTTGGTTCATGAAGATGGGTCCTTTTTGGCAAGGTTTTGGTTCATTGTGGTATTTAGAAAGTGAGTAGTTTGGCAGTAGTAGGGTGGCAGTAGAGGGTTATTTCCCACACTCCCCACAAATGATTTGTGCACCCATTGAAGCAGCTCGTTGGGGTTTGGGGAACAAGGCCATTAGGAAAATTGGCAGGTGGGAATCCAAGAGATTTCAGCTGTATGTAAGTCCTCACTTGCTGGAAGGGAAAGGGGGGTTGTTGGTAAGTTTGGGGGGTTCTTGTTATGGACTAGTACTTTTTTTCGTTTTTTTTTTGTTTTTCTTAGGTAGTAATGCCTGCTTGGACTGGATAGTCAGGTGCTCTTATGTCTGGTGGGGTGCGAGGAGAGCAGAGGTGCGGCCCAATGGACGACAACTTGGTTTATCGAGTGGGAAGTGACTTTTTGTCGGATTGGTGTGCCTTGCTTGCTCTGGAGCTGAGTGGTCCGGAAATTTACATTGTTGGACAGGCCCCCTGGCGTGGTAGTAATCCATGCGGGGGGAAACGATTTGGGGAAGCGTTCTATATGGGATTTAATTTTGAGACGTTAAAATGGATTTTTTGAGATTGAGGGTGGAGTTCCCGGTATTGATAGTGGTTTGGGGCAGAACCAATTGGCGGAGTGCCTGCACAGTGGAAAAAATTAACAAGGCGAAGATTAAGGTGAACAAGGAGGTGGGTCGTTTTGTGACCAGAAATGGGGGCATTGTGGTGCAGCACCGTGAGTTGGAGGAGGAAACTTGGAGGTATTTAGGAGGGGACGGTGTGCACCTCAATGTGATCATACAGATATGTGGTTTCTGGGCCTGCAGGACGGAGTTCAGAGAGTCCTTTTAGTTTGGAGGGGCTATTTTTTGTTTATTAAATGGCTGCTTGCCAGCCAATTTAATTCCTCTTTTTGTGTTTGTGTATTCTTTGGGGGGTAGGTTAATAAGCAGGTTGGTGGGATGTGGGTGGGGGGGACAAATTGGTTTAAGGTTGGGCCTGAAGTATTTGGGGTTGAAGGTCCGAGCTACCCTGGTCAAGATTCTAGTAGGCACTGGAATGGCATCAGAGGCTGGGAGGAAGCTTAGTGTGACATTACACCAATAGAGGATAAATGAAATTTCATGGGACATAAAGACAGCAATTGCAGGAATTATTGATTTGTGTGGAACATGATAGATCCGTGTGGATGTATGGCTCATCCTTCCATTCACACTTTAAATTGCAGTACAAGATCCTGAAAAGGTAAACATTATTTTAAGGAAAGAGCAGTAAGGATTTGTATACACCTATTTAACCCTTTCAGGAAATGGGTAAGAGATACTCATTTCCCAGGGTACGGTAACAAAAATCTGCAGTCCCCTTTTGGGAAAAATGGAGTCCAGAGGACCTTGGTATAAATAGTAGAAGGGGCACACACACTCTTGCTGCATTATTTCCTATCCAGGAATGGCCTATTCTAGAGGAAACAGAAATAAAATATTTTTTCATTTATTTAGCTATCATTGTAATCCGCTTCAAATCCAACTACAACAATACAGCTGTAATTTTCTCTTCTTTACCTTTAGTAAATACCCTTATACTTTGCTTCCCCTCAAACATTTTTCTTTATGTATGTGTATGCATTCCTCATTTGGGGTCCTGTTGTAGAGTGAGCAGCATGTCAACCACAAGCCAGTGAAACTGAAAAGTTTTTTATTTGCCAACCAAAAACACATTATACAAAAAACATACTACAATATCAGGACCCAAAAGACCATAAGAGGAAAACCTACTAATATTTTACTCATCTTGTTTGTTCAGTATCTGAATCTGTAATAGAAAATTCGTATTCTGTTTTTAACCTGTTTAATTGAAGTCTCACATACAGTATATACCATGACGTTAGGTGCCTAAATAGTTAACATTTCAAGCATGGTATAGAATTATATGGAATTACAGTTATAGAATTTCATTTTCTAAGACAGCAGTAAAGGGCATTTTGAAAAACTGTTTGTCCCTGTGAACTGTAAAAAATGCCAATATTTTCTGGTAAAGCACTCCTTTTTATGTAAATCATACCTTTTTCTTAGGCTTCGATATTCCGTTATCTATAATTTTGGATAAAAGCAGCCATATTCTATTCTGCTGTTCCCTTCAAGAACAGGACCTTGGTTGAGGTGAAGAGTTTGCATTGTCATTGCACACAGACAGTGAAATGTGCATTAATTATGCCAAGGTGATTAGCAGTTTAGAATAGTGATTTGGGGCTCCCACACTAATTCATTCAGTCTGGGATAACTGAACTTTATTTCATATCCCCTTACTATAAACCTGTGCCGATACATAATTTTTGTAACTTTTATCTAGGTAATTAAAATATATAAATTTTATGGTCACAAAAAAACAGCAACATATTTGCATCAAAGCTTATTATCCAAGAGAAATACATTTTTTTTTACATACCGTAATATTATCAACTTATAATTAGATAGATAGATAGCTAGATAGATAGATAGATAGATAGTACAGATATGTAAATAGATACAGTATGTAATGTTTACACAGATAAAGGTGATAGGGGTAAGGAAACTTATATATATTGAGCATGGGTGGGTTTCACTGATCCCAAACAATGAATGTATAAATGTTTACAATCGGCACAGACTGTTTTTAATAATATTATTATTATTATTATTATTATTATTATTATTATTGTTATTATTATTATTATTATTATTATTAATAATAATAAAAAAAAAGGTTTATATAGCATCAACATAATACACAGTGCTGTAAATTAAATAGGGGGACAGTGACACAGGAGGCTGGGGACCCTGCCCCGAAGAGCTTACAACCTATCAGGCCTGCAATGATTTGTTTGCAGAATGGTCACTTTATACATTGACTGTATTCTTAATACAAAAAATATATAGAAATTAAGCATGGACTGTGTATTATTGATTTGCCTCATTCCAGATGAAGAATTATTGCTAAAAACTGAAACATTGACACTATAGAAAATGTTCACCTAAAAATGTTATTGCTCGTGATTGTAGGCCTAGCAGCCAATCAGGAGAGATCTGAGCACAGGCACATATAATGCAATAACTGCACAAATGTACAGTATTGTACAAAATGCCCAATATTTGAAACAGTTGTATTAAACAAACCAAAGTAGCTATAATTTTTAGAATGATACATTTTAACAGACTATGGTAAAACCCAAAAATAGAGTAGAGGCCCAATTGAGTTGTTTTGTGCTTATTTTTCCCCACATATAAATGTACTAATAATAAAAAACAAATGAACTCTAGCCAAGACTTTTTGCAGTATTTAATTGGACATACAACTGTATCATTATTAGAGTAGTTCTCTCCCTTTCAAATGTTAATTATTTGTTATGAATCCACCAGTAAACTGATACATGAGAGAACCAAAAAATATATTGTTCTGTGGTTCTCAAAACAAAGAGGAAAAAGTGTGTATGTGCTAAGGTGTCTCCTAACACCAATCTTATTTTAGGAATGACCCATTTAGAGATCATGGCTTTGTTTTCACCTATTTCACAAGGAATCCATGGCTGGTAACATCATATTCATATAAGCTTTTCTCTTCTCTTTTGCTGTAGGACACAAAACTGCTGAAGTTATTTAGAAAGCTCAGAGCATAAGTTCTCAGTCACAGCTAAAGCATCTGCATTTGCCTGGCGAGGAGCATTAAGATAGCTGTCCACTAACAATGTAATGTCAGCAAGCATGCCATCCAACATAGCTTGACGCAAATCTAGGAGGTGCGACACTTCCAGAGCCAACACTTTCAGCAAAGTAGCAGACAAAGGACGGTGGGAACACATTAGGATTTTGTTCAATAAATGTTTGATATTCAAGAAATGTATTTACATACCGAGTCAAACATTTCTTCACAGTAGATGTTCGATGAGGAAGAAAACCACCAGTCTCCATTGGAAAACAAGTACACATCACCCACCTGTGTATCAAAAACATTATTCAAAAACACACCATATTGGTGGGACAAAATATATCCTAGCTAACGACAGTTAGCTTGGGGGTGAGCTTTAGGATGCCTTTGTCTTCAAGCACCACTTGTAGACCATTTTTTAAAGATCCCTGGTCCCATGGTGAGGATGTCAAACAGGTAAACATGATTTCTTGTGCCCACCTGCAGCCAACACAGTTTCCCATAGCCACATATGTTCAGGCCAGAAGCTCCCAAGCTGAAAACCTTTTGGTGCTAGAGATGTAGAATCTTTCTACTATTATCTATCTTTCAACCTCTTGGCCTCTTGAGTCTTCTACTGGTTCCACATTTAGAACATGCCCAAAAAACAGCCTTGCTCCTCGCACAGCTTAACCAGTCTTCAAATCCTTGACTTTAACCAAGAGAACAGTGTGATCTGCATAAACACCAAGTAAAACTCCTTGAAATCTTCCATTATTGGTTGTAATTTTGATAGTCTTCCCAATAATACAGCTCAGAAAACATTCACCAGAAGTGGACTCCATATAAAAATGGTAACGAAATGAATGCAAATCAATGTCAGTCTTCTGCAGCTTCTGCTGTGTGAGTTAGGCGGGATTGCAAATATCGGGGAGCCCCAATACATATTATAGTATGACACATGATATTTTAGTGTTTGATACTTGTTCCTATTTACCAAAGAAGACTGCTTGATATAGTTACATTTTTGACAATGGATGACACCCAGTTCTAGATGCCAGTTACCAATTTTGGCCCCGCTCCTTCTCAGGGCCCACCCCCTCCTCCTCCTGCTATTGCTGCAACCTGTCCGTACTTTATTCACTAAAGATGTTCTACACATTTCTGGGTGGCATTGACGATGCACTACACCCAGCTCCAGATAGACACCAGTTACCAATGTGGTCCACGCTCAGTCTCAGGGCCTACCGCTTCCTCCTCTTTCTGCTGCGCTGCCGCCTGTCAGTACTCTATTCACTTCAATTGTATTACACACTTCGGGGTGGCATTGACGATGCACTACGCTCAGCTCTCCATGACACTTACCAATGCGGTCTCCCTGGCGATAGCTGATCAGGGGCCACACACTGCTACTGCTCTCGCTAACCCACGCTCCATCTCTGGTCCCCCATCCTTTTGTCTAATGTCACCACGCTACTTGTCTACAACTGTATGGGTGGCATTCCTAACACATGTCATCCAGGTCATGATGCCAGCTAGCAAATATTAATATTGATAAACAGGATTTATATAGCGTTAGCAAATTAGGCAGTGCTGTACATTAAATAGGGGTGCATGCATTAAATAGCAATGCGGTCTGCTGCTGTTTTGATGGTAGAGACTGCTGCTAGTGGGTTGAGTTTACACGTAGAGCCACCTTTTTTCAATGTCCTAATGTTTATGCTGCCTTCTGTACGCTGTTCATCATGCAAAAATCCTATTTGCCTGCTATCACTATTTACCTGCCATTTTCTGAAAAACCACAAGGTCTTTTGGAACCTTTGTATTTTTCCCTTGTTGCCACTGTTCTCTTACACATACATAGCATATTTGGTGATTCTAACATTTATAGGGGCTTTTCTATTAATGTTTAAAGTCGGGCTATTGACGTTAATGAAATTCGCGATATCGGTTCGCCGAAATTTTTGCGAACCCATGAGAAGTTTGAGAAAGATTCCGCAAGACTGTCAGAGGCCTTCTCGCTCATCCCTACACACTGTATTAGAACTACTGGGCTAAAATATGCCCTGTACAGTCTCATTTATTCATTTTGTTCCTTTATTTCATCTGAATTTAAAATTTGACCTATAAAAACTATTCATGCAATTATGCTCTGTGCAGTCCATAAATAGATTCTGTTGTTTGTCATATTCTAGTTACTCTGGAAAAGTACCAAAAAGGTTAGTTAAGAGTAGTAGAGAAAAATATATATAAACAGCATATTTATTAATTATTGATAACATAAGGAGTAAAAATCATTAAATACATTTTATTATTTTTCCCTTTGAATATTTCATTGTAAATGCATGAACTTAAAGTTAAAAAAATAAGGCACTAATTAAAAAGTAATGTTCTTGAGTATGACAGAAACAAAGATACACTTTAAAATGCATTTTAAAGCTTATACGCATTATGTATTGTTAAGGAAATCTGTTGTGTTAAAAAAACTTAAAGAAAAAGTTTGCTATTATATATCTTTTAGTTGTGGTATTTTTTGTCCTCAGTAAAACAAATTATAATAAGCAACCTCCTTTATTTTAAAATAGTATAAATACCTATTTTTAATTTGTAAGTACCTGACAATTAAAAATTCCTTTGACTTAAAAAAGTGACTGTTTCTGCTAACATTCACAACAATATTCAATAGAAATGACAATTAAATTATTGTGAATAAACACATCTATGGTGCATTATTACATTTTTTAAAGAGAAAAAAAGACAAAATCAAATGGGCACAGTCTGTTATTAGTGGCTGTATTTTGAACTTTTTAGCTCATTATGATGTGTCACTTTTAAATGATTTTAAGTGCATGGTTGTTGGCTACCAGTAGATGGCTCACCAGTAGATTGTCCTCACATAAAGTGTGTAACAAACTCCTTAATAAAGTAAATATGTCAGCATTTGTTATACACACTACACAGTGCTATCAACTGGAGTTACTAGTGTATAACCTGAGATTCTTTTAGTGGAGCTAATTTCACTTTTAACATTGGTAACCAGGCAAGGTTTTATGGCAGAAAGGGATACACGAACACTTACTTGCCTGATCTCTCTCCTAAACTCTCAAAAATTGATTCCTGTTGCATCCTGGCTTCCCCTGTGGCTCCTGGGATTGAATAAACTGCCGCATGCCTTTGCAGGAGATATGTAATTGTGGCACTGCCAATCAAGATGGCCAAAGATGAAAACAATATGAAGAAAAAGTATGAAGATGGTGGCACCTGTGAGGTTGATGTACTAAAAATATTGTGATCATATGATGCCCCTTGAACAATTAAACAACCATACCTGCCTGATCACAAAAAAAAAACACAAACAAAGGGTTTAGTTTTCTTTAAACTGCTTTTTAAGGGCAAAAAAAAGTATGCGAGTATATACGGTACATGCAAATTTCTGACCCATCCCATATCAGTTTCATCTGAAGATTGTGACTCAAGACATGCAGTCATTGTACAATTTTAAATATACATTTGAGCATGTTTTTAAAGTCTTATCTAGTACTTTGTTTGACCAGCTCTATATAGAATATCTTGGGGCACTGTTTGTTTTTTTTGTTTTTTTGACCAGTTAGCAATTTTGACCACCAGAACTTGTGTAATCCTAAAATGAGCAGGGGTAAAAATAATCACAAAGAGTTAAAGAATCATTTTGTAACTGTTTGCATAAATAAGTAATATTTGTGAATTTATGGTCTGCTGCAAAAATTTTTCAGCTTTTGCTGGCAAATCCCAATTGTAGATATGACTGGCCAAACAAAGATTGTTGTCAGCATTCTGTTTAACCTGTTTATTTTTGCCTTTTTCAATCATCATCAGATGGGATAAGTTGTTAGTAAATACCAATAGCTTTTGTTTGTCTAACTTTTACGAAAATCTATTTTATTTAAACATTTTTGATATATGCATAGTAACACAAAGGGCAACAGAACATAAGAAAGTAAAGCCACAAATGAATATATAGGCCTTAGAACCAAAAGAGAGAAAAAAAATCTCATGGAAAACAATATGTGGGAAGCTGCAATGTTTGCTGATTTTATAGGCAATGATACCTTTGCTAGGTGTTGAAATACCAGTTTATATATTAGGTAGTGTGAAGGTGTTTTTTTATTAAAATGACCCTGGTAGAGTTGAAAAGTGAACATTTAGAGGTCAGGCTTTGAATACATTTTAAAGAGAATAAAATCTGAGTTACATAACATTCTTAGTTTATACTACTGCAGGAAGGGATGAAGGAGAGTGGTGCAGATGCTGTCGGTGCCATTATTCACAGAGGATAACAAACATGATTGAGACAGATTTTCTAACCTCAATCAATGATTGCCTTTTATTTTCATCATCAAACTCAAAACCCTTCTGAATGTATGCTTGCTAACAATAGTTTGGGTTGGCTTTTCTAGACTTGAAAAAATATAGAAAGAACCTCTACGGAAGAGAAGGGAATATTGTCTTAGTGAGATATTCTTATGATGATCTAAAGCCAGTATCTGAGCAGAATTAACCCCAAACATTTAAGGAGGCTGGATGATGTTTTCCTTATGAATTATTTTTCCCATCACCACTGCACTCCCTTTATGTGTGATGAATAGATTTGTAAAAGTAAATGTAATATTTAAAAAAGTAAAATAAGTAAACACTCAAACAGATGATATTAGCTAATATCATGTTAGTAGTGCAGCAAACATAGCTTTTTCTTTACTTACTAAGAATAGTATTTCCTGTACCATGAAGCATAGTAAAGCTGACAGCTAGTAACAGGCTTCCATTATCAAGAAGAAATCTGATTTGGTTTCCCTAAGATTGAGGCAATGTAGGTATGGTTTCAAATATTAGGCTCCACAGCTTTGAACTACTGCTAAAATGTTTCCATTCTGCCTTGCCGGATTTAAATTTGATGCAGACACCAGGACTCAGATGCAAGTAATTATCTCTATCAAATTACTAAGGAAGACACACTCTTGGCCATTAAAGGATACAAAATAATGACTAAAATCTCTCTAGCATTTGTACGACTCACACATAATAAACTGGACATTAATAAAAGGGATGAAGCACTTCTGGCAGTTAGGGAAAATGTAAACCCAAAAGGGTCTGTAGAGCCATCACCTGAAAATAACCTTGCACCTGGAAATGTTAAATTACACTTGTTATACTTCTGTAAATATGAAATGCAGAAACAAATAACAGTGAAAACATAAATGTACTTGCATTGATATACACTGGTATACTCCCAGAGGTGTTAATAGGTCTGACACTATCAAGTGGTTAGCAACTACCTAATACATTTTAATTCAATAAATATTTGATGCACATCAGGACTACCCAACCCAGTGGTATTGAGGTTGGGTAGTCCTGATGTGGTGTTGGGTAGTCCTGTGTTGACAACACTGCTCCTATAAAAACAGCAGTTAAAGTGTGTTACTGGTAGGGGCCCGAGCTGAAAATAAAGAAAAGAATCCTGAAATTGAAAATTAATGCACCCATCACATCAAGAAACAAAATATTACAATAAATGTATAGGTTTTTGTTTTGGGGTCTTTGGTTGTATATATTTATTTGCATAAATTACCTGTTTTGCCACAAATGTATTTTACAAATGACAAGCCAAATAAAAACCTACATATGGAGAGGGGACTTTCATCATATGTGTATACCCATTTCTATTCCATTTAGGTACAGGTTATATGTATTGTCTAATAACCTAAAACCATTTTCCTCTGTTTAGAAAACTCCTGATTTAAGGGTTTGGGTATTTACATAAAATTTTTAAAACAATCCTACCTTATGTCATTGTTGGACCATTACATATATACTGGTTCATGCTGTAGCATATCTTACACATAGATTTTTTCTGCTGCTGTCCAAAGGGATTTAACCTTAGCATATTGCTGCAGTGATCATTAACTACAATGATTTTCTGTAGGGCAATGATGTACTGCAATAATTAACATTTGTGAAGTGATTAGGATTTTCTTATTTAAAACAAAAGCTGAGAACACAATAGGCTAAACAGAGAATTGAAAATCATTAGTTAGTTGAGTTATTGTTGTGACATGTGAAAAACAATATATATTTAGCACCTTGTCTAGCATATTGACATTCAATTAAACATATATATGTAAAAATCTTAAAAGGTGGAGCTAGAAATCATAGCTATTGATATCATTAGCAATTAAAACTAGTGGAAAACTAGTTTTAAACTCCACATCTAGGCTACAAGTCATTTTTTTCTTTGCAAAAAATTAGATCTATTGTTTAAAAACCTTTCTTGAAATTTTTTGAAAATGCAATGCTACTTAGAGAGATATCCAGAGGGAATTAGTTCTGTTAACATTCTGAACAACATAATCCTTTCATTACTCTATATTGCAGATGCAGTGATAAGCAAAACAATGTTGTAAGGTTACACAGCTTAAGATTTTGATTAGCATGAAAATCCAAATTGGTAATACAACCAAACAACAAAGCAACAATACTGTAAAAAATAATGTGTGTTTTAAATATTGATTTGGAGCCAAAGAGTTAGAGATTAAAATCCTCTACCACTCAAAAAATGAAGGTTTCCAGAGCCCATTGTCTGTAAAAAAATAAACAAATTTGGCTTTTGTATATGTATATTTAAAAACCAAGTATTTCCTACATTATGATGATATTAATGCCATTTATTTTTGCTTATCACTTTTTTTTCTACTTTCAGAGTCACTAAGAAACTTATAGATTACTTGGTTTAAAGAGCCCAATGACAGAAAACACCACCTTTGTGGCTTGTCTCTTACATCAGCATCTACTCCCTGTTTCAAATGCCACATTGCAGTTCTAGGTTTGTGGTTTAGTTTATCAACCCAGAAATAGCATAAATGTATGTTTTTGAGGTAAGGGCTCTTTTTAGTCAGCACATGATCACACAGGCGACTTTTTATGGCACAAGTCAGTGGTCGCCAACCTTTTCGGTCCCAGGACCACCAAAATTGCCGGCTCCAAACCACGCATGTGTGGGGAGCCAGGTGTCACTCAAAGGGGGAGAAACCTCCCCCAGCGTTACGTCATGATGCTAGAAGGAACACAACCGGCCCACTTCCCTGAGCCTGGGATTTGTACAGGGAACATGGATCTTGGCTCTGCCCGGTGCGTCCCTCCAGTGAGGTTCTTCTCCTGACCCCGCTCAGGGGTGCACCGGCCAGAGCCGCGGACGACAAAAATTTTCTTGCGGACCACCAGTTGGCAACCACTGCTCTAAGTGACATGTGAAGTAGGTGTTGTTGCACTTACAGGAATACATATTATTGACATATTTTTTATCCACCGGTATTTTTTTAGGAAATACAGTATGTATACATCCGAGAACACAGGAATTAGCTGATGATAATTGATACACTAGGGCACCTGTCCAAAAAGCCTAACAAAGAAGCGATTGCTTTCTTTGCACCACCGGAGCCCAGGTTCACATCCCAACAGGGAAGCTATCTGCATGGAGCTTTAAGGTTCTCCCAATACACAGTCCAACAGCATATTATTAGGATAATTGGATCCTTTGGGACTGCCGTATGCAGCTCCAGGTCACTGACCTAATTGATAGGAAAACAAAAGTATGCAAAATCCATAATAGCAGTTATCCATGACAGGTTATCTTTAACATTAATCAATACAACATATTAGACTATAATAAAATGGTAGTCTGATTGTATAACTTTATTTTCAAAATGAGCTCTCACCCAAATCCAAGAAACTGTGATGCAGCCTTCCAGTTAGTAGTCTGCTTGTGCAATTAAACAACTCCCGCAGGAGCCATTTTTCTGCCTGCATAAAAATAATGATAAGATCTCCAGATCTGATGGCCAGGCTTCCGTTTTTGATGTTTAACTTCAAGCAAAAAAACTATACCAAGAAATAAAGTATTTGAAACATAGAAAAAATCAGTTACATCCTTATCATCCTCGGGTTATTATGAGTGAACTACACTGAACTGTATCAAAAAAGGAAAAGGATCATCTCAGCTACACATCAGGAAGAAGTTAGAATTGGGAGACATTGAACGTGTGACTTTCTGCAGGATATATTCCATCTTTTTATTATACCTGACACAGCAATAAAAGTAGCAAACTGGAGTGTTGTATTTGCACAACAATTTGGAAAAATATTTATTCTTCTTCTTATCTGAAGTAGATCATTAAACTGTGGAAGTTTTCTCTTGCCTTAGAAACTTTAGAGAAAACAGAAAAAGTAAAATAACTAGAATGGAACAATGCTCCTAATGAGAATTGCATTTTAACAAATGTATGAATAAGAATAGCTACCTGTATCAAGATAAATCTAAAGTTGCTTTAATTGACTTCCTTTCCAAAAAAATGATACACACAAAAAGTATTGCAAGTCACTGACCTGGAACAAGCATGTAGATCAGTAGGTCTGACTGATGAGGATCTGAATGAATGTCATTGTAGGCAGATGTTTACAGTTAACCGGTGACACGCATTACCATTATTAGGTTGGCTGAATCAAAGGATAAAGTATGTTTATTATTTGGCAGGAATGTTCATAGTCTTTTGCAACCCTAGAGAAGATTTTTTTAACTATTATTTTGATGATTACTGGGCCCTGTAGGAACAAGCTATACTTTACCATCCACTACACCACTGCATAGTAAAACAATTTGCTGAAAAGCAAAAACTGAGGGTTTTTGAAGGATTAGAGACCTAATCTCTAATGCTTTTGATTCTTAGTCCCACCCTCCAAAATGTACTATTGGGTTTGCACATCTGCCATACATATCCCCCTGGAAGTCATAGGGTGTTCATTAGATAAATCACAATGGCAATAATGGCAACAAATCCAATTACAAATTTGTTCTTCGTTAGTATATGGCTAAATTTTGTCCCGATACCTGTGGCCTTTGCTTTTGTTGCTGTGGATCTGTTGGTTCTTTGTTTAATATTCAGTGGCAATGTTCCAAAATTAAGCTTAATTGTTTTGGACAGTTTACTAAATTATACAAACCTTCCTGAGGTCACGTATCCATAAGGATCAATTTCAGGTGCTTTTTCTATTGTGCCTGCAATAGTTTCACCAGCCTGCTGAGTTTCACCAGGCACCAATTTAGGCTAATGACCTACTGTACATGTTCACAGCCACAAAACAGACCAAATTTTAGGTCACTGTCTTTGAAGGTAACTTCTTTTTAGTTCAAAGAAGGCAAGCATCCAGCTATGTGTACACCAGCTATTGGGGTTCATAGAAGGGAAGAGGACAAAGTGGCAGGTTTTGATGGGTAAAGTTTATGTTCTAATGAGGTCATAATGCACATATTATTTTGTTTATCTACTACTCATTCTATAAAAATTGGGATTCAGGTATTGGAAGTGGGCAGTTATATGTAACAGGGCTGCACCTTTTGATAGAAAGAATTTTTTTATGTTCTAGTAATGCCTAACACCTACATTTTGGTCTCATTCACCTCCCTGGTACAGAAAAGTTAGGGTTTGAATAGGGGAAGTCAATAGTTAGAGAGTAGAATTTATGTTCTAATGATTCCAAAATGATGAACTTTTAGGTGGTGTGAGCTACAAATGTCCCCTACTTGCACCTATAGTTTTGTTTATCCGAACCCCCTCATTACAGAAAAATTGGGATTCAGGTATTGGAAGTGGACAGTTATATGAGACAGGACAGTGCATTTTGATAGGTAGACATTTTTTTGTTCTAAAAATGCCATAGTGATATATTTTAGCAGGTGTTATCTATAAGTGTCCTACACCTCCTTATTCCAAAGAAATTGGGGTTAACGGTAGGGAAGCAGACAGTTATGTTTTTTATTTTGCAATCTTACCACAGTGATGAAATTTTAGGGGGTGTTGGCCACAAGTGTCCCCCACCTACACCTACATTATTGTTTTCCTTCTCAAGGTTAAAAGAAGGGAAGTGAATAGGGTAGCATAGTATTACAGTTAAAGTTTTGTGAGCTGGCTGGTATACATTTAGGGACCCCACCCAAATACTTCTTTTTATGTAAGTTGCCGTGGTCCTCAATTTGCATGTTCAATTTAGGTCTCCTAGGTGCACTTCTTTTTGAAACAGCACTCCAGAGTTGTATTTTAAACTTGTGACCCCTTATCTTGAAATTCTTTAAAGCTGAGGGGCTGAAAAGGTGGGTCCTAATAAATATGGAGGTACCTGTATTCAAGTTAGTATGACTAACGGTTTAGGAGAAATGAAGGTTTGATCACAGTGAGTTGTTTGGCTGCAATTTATTAATGAATCATATTTATAATAAAAACTTTCTCAATATTACAAACAGACCTTTTCTATGATACCTGGACATTTAGGTAGATCGTTTTCTTATCATGTCACTGATTTTTTTTTCCACCCCTTCTTGCCTTCTACAAATTCCTCCTGGCTAATATAGCAGTACTTTATAATGATGGGCCAATAGGAGTGTTTTCTGGCTGGGGATTAGCAAAATACACAGATACTACTTTGTAATGTTGGAGCTTTGCCTGTCATAACCAGTTTGGATTTGGCAATAACAGAAATGTTCAGGAGGATTCAGCAGGTAATATTGCTAACAACACTGATATCTTGTACATCATGTACACGTTAAGCGATATTTGGCTACATTTACCCATAATGATAATATAATTATAATTTGTCCATGGTTTTCCAATAACTACTGAGGCATTCAACATCCTTCTGCACTTTACATGAGATTGGTTAAATTCATAGACAGAAAAACATTTGAAAATCAGAGAAAATCCAGATAACTGTTGCTCCAGGCTCTTGGCTTTAACTAAGAGATACAATGTTTCCTGATTCCTATGGACTTCTTTTGAAGCTATACAAGATTTACAATTACACTGTAATTTGTAAAATATTCACAGACCAAGCCATGAAAGTATTGCCATAGCATAAAAAAGGGCATCCAGGAGATCAAAGATCAGTTGTTTCACATTGTGACATATTTAATTTTTGGAAATGTCAGTCATTTAATTTAATAAATAAAAGTTGTGATTTTTAATGCCAAAGATGAACTAACACTTTTTACATGGAAAGACTGAGAATGCTTTAACATTTTATGAAAATATTAGAAATGTAATACAAAAAAACAATAATGTATGTTTATTGACCCATGTATCATATGGAACTTAAAGTAGATCTAAAAACATGTGTGCTAAGTAATGTATAAGTAAAACATTTAAAACATTTAAACGTTTATTTCTTCTCATCAAAGCATTTCTTCTGACAACTACTTCAATAAAGAATGACATGGAATTTTTCTTTTCTGTTTTGTTTTGTTTTTTTTTTTTGCGATTGTTGCAAAAATAACACAAAAAATTACAATTTTGCAAATGTATCTTGCCAACTTTATAAGTTAATTGCAAAGCACTTGCATTTGATAGTTTCACCTAGTACACCTGAAGATCGCTCATGGCACACTAGTGTGCCGCGGCACAGTGGTTGAAAATCACTGCCATAAATAATGTCCCAAGCCATCATAAAACATGAAGTTCCCAGAAAGGACCTTTGGAAGTTTTGCTGGCGCCCTCGCTGATCCCTCCATCTCCAGATGGGTATCAATATAGATTAGGAGAGATAAGTCTGACCTCACATTTTCCTCAAAAAGTGATGCATGGCCGTAGATAATTGTGCTGATTTTTACTATATATGGGAAGCTGATCTCTACTTCTTCAAATGGTTATTGATATAAGATGAAAGGAATAAGTCTGACCTGACAGGCTCCTCAAAGGTATTTTGCATGACTGTAGATACTCGTTTTGTGCTGACTTTTATTATACATGAGAAGCTAATTTTGCAAGAAAATTTGAGGATATCTAGATGCAGTTTTAAACATGTCATCCTCATGTACATATTTAGGTAATACAGAAAAGGGAACATGCAGTGCATGGTTACACATCTGAATCCTAAATATTTATTTGGTTTATTTTGGTAAATAACACTGCATTTAACAGAATAAAAGTAGCATAACAAAGCAATTTGGAAAGTTGGTTCATTTAAAACAAGTGTGTACTTTATGAAACAGGCCATTAACTGCATCATCATCCAGAAGTAAGTGTTTTTAATCATCTTCTTCATGAGCACAAGTTTTAGGTAGTTTCAGTTGTGTGATTTCTTTTGTAAAATAGATACGCTTTAGACATCATGTTATTTTAAGTGTACTCATTTACTGCCATTGATTTGAAAAGTATGCCCCCCTTTGAGACAGACTGCAGTAAATAACAGTACTGTCAAAACACAACATGATATGCATAGAAAAAGTAACGGTTTAATATGTAATGTAAAATAGCACTTATTAGGTAAAATATTTTCTCATCCACCGGCTGTTATGCTCCGTTTTTATTTATTAGGTTTTTTGTATTTCTGGAAACTGGTAAAATGAATACAGTGGTGCTTGAAAGTTTGTTGACTCCTAATTTTTTTTTATATGAATGTGTTCAAAAACATTGTCTGATTTTTAAACAAGTTGTAAGGGTAGATGAAGAAAATCTGATACCAATGAAACTAGTTGTACTACTATTTCTATTTATGTATGCATATATAAGTATTTAGAGACATTTCTGCATGATATTTACATGTAAAAGCATCCTCTGTGTAGACATTCAGAAGCCCTGATACTTCTGCTGGGTACCACTATCTTTGATGTGAAGTCAGAAGTCACAGTAGGCTCAGAGCTGTCACTCAAGTAAACTCTGCAGTTTTCCCCAATATTCCCCTGCCATCTGCTACATAAAAGTTTATATTGGGAAGGGAGAAGCAGAGGAGCTTTGCACCATAGGCAGTAAACAGAAAACACTCCCAAAAAAGCAGAGGGCTATTAAGGACAGGGAGGGCTATAATGGGCGAGGAGGGAGGGGCATATACTAGAAAACCAATACTTCGTGGAGTCAGCTCCCAATAAAGATCAATTGTTAGTGCGTAGGAAAATATTTATAGAAAGAATAAATGCAAAGTGAACATTTAAAACGCTTTATTTTCTGGTACTTTTATCTGCAAATATTTATTTTAGTAACTGGGTTTCTTTAAAGTAAGAGCAGACAAACTTTTGTAAGTGTAAGTGGCCATTGCTGACCAAGTTCTATACAGCTTGCCTGCTCTGTGTTCTGATTCCTCTGCCTTTATTACTTTCAGTATCATTACCCAGAATCATTATATGGCTCAGATGTTCTGCCAATTGTCACACAAATTGTTTCACAGTTATCTGTAGGCTTGTTTCATATGAATGGCTGGAACTACTGAAACAAAATCTAGGCAACAGGTACTTTAGGATAAATTCAGCAATGGCAGCTTACATAAACATTAGAACCAATTTCAAGGAATCTCCCCAGTAGAGACACACACAGCAATAATGAATAAGTTGGGTTTTCAACACATCCACAAATGTGTCATATTTGCAATAAGACCATGATAATAAACAGACAAAGTAAAAGAACGTAGAAGAATGAAATATGCTTTTTTTTACAAAAAACCCTGGAAGAACAAAAAAGTAACCTTTACACAGAAAAGACAGTAGGTGTTATGATTTTTTGTACACGCTTGTCAAAAGTCCAAAATAATGTAAAACTCTAGTAAAAACAGATGAGGACAGATTTACGGCTTCAATTTATCTAATTCTCCAAGCAGCTTTAAAGCTATTCCCCTTCACAGTTCTTTCTTCACCAAACAACATTTATTTACACCTAATATTGGACTTTTGCACATATAACACTATATAAAATTAGAGAAGACTGTGTTGATTGAACCAGTTCAGAACATCATTTCCTTACATCCTTTTTCTTGTACCTAGTGGGCTATTTTTTTATATTTTTTATATTCCTTCTATATTAAATGTCAATCTTAACGTCTTTTATGTAGTATTTTATTAATAAGCATATGGCTCTCCGGAGATGGTCAATGTGATTGACCATCTGCAACTTGTTAAGTTTGTTTGGCTCAGTTTTGTGTCCATTTGTGATTTGCAGAAAAGTCTAATTTTTTGCATCATATTGACTCTTTACTGATGTCTGCTCTGCCTTCCCTCTTTTCCTACCGCTGCTTTCCCTTTAGCTGTGTTTTCCTCTTGGCATCCCCTGCACTGAGACAGGAAGGAGATTCGGAGCTGTGTTGCAACTGATTAGCAGAGTGGTTCCTGTATAATCCCATGCTGTCATTGGCTGCTGGGACTTTATAGCCCCTCTGCTTCCAGCCTTCTGTGTCTATTGTAGTGTTACCTGGGCTAATCTGTGCTGGAGAAATTTGAGTGGTTCCTGTTGCTGACATTTGCCTGTTCCCTGACATTTTGTTGAACTCAGCCTGGACGGAACCTGTACCTGTGACCTAGACTCTACCAGTGCCTACTCCCTTGTACCTTGCTTGATGGACTGGTTACATGGTTTGAACCTGCTTTGTAGTTTGGATTACCTGATATTCTTGTGCTGTTATCTGTAGGCTTCGGGTCTTCTGCCAGCCAATCCCCAGATACCATCCTTTGTGCAGTAAGTCCTGGGGGCAACTGAGTGCTGGGAAACACAACCAGTCTCCTGAGGCTGAGCGGGGGCTTACTAAAGGTGAAGACTGCTGTGTTAGATTGGGGGGCTGGTGTCTTGTGAGGACTGGTGTTGACCAGGGCCTTATCGTAAATTCCTGCAGTGTGTAATAGAAATATTTATAATACAATACTTCAATATACAATACTATACTATATTCAATACAAATATTTCAAAAGTGGTTTTACTACTGTTTGCGTCCCCTTTGGGAAAATTGCTTCTGACCTTCTGTCCTAGTAACCAACAGGAAGTTGAGCCTACCAGAGTCACTGGACCTGGCACACTGACCTTACCTTGAAATGCTTAACAATGTACTGTTTTTGAGACTTTGGGGAAATTTACATAAAGCAAATACTAAACTGTAATCAATAATGCAAATGAAAGTGAATTTATTATTTAATCTGATAATTGTTCTTTAGCATAAATATTATCACATGCACAACAAACACTGTTTTTATTTGAAAGGCCAGAGTCCAATGACCATGAGACATTGTGGTTTCTGGGAAACAGTTTCGATATCCAGCTGATATGATGGCTACATTATGTTCTAAAAAATCTTTGATTTTCTTCTTAAGCAGAGGGAAGGCAGAAGGGAAAGAAAAATATAAAAGTATTATTTCACCATTCTGCAGTAACAATAGCTATACACTTCTATACTCCATATTGTATAGCATGTATGACTGACATACATTTACACAAGAGACTTTCCTATTGCAGACAAAGGTGCTTTAAGCATATGTTGTTTTTGTCTTTATAAATTGGGTTTGGCACAATATTGTTAGAATAAGAAAAGATTGTAAATTACACATTTTAAAATGAAAATTATATGTAAGTTTATATGTAAGAAAACTACCAACATTTTGTCCTTATGATTGCTTTGATGATGTCTGATGAGCAATTAGGAGGATGGGAGGAAAATGTCTATTTTCACTTGAAAAATGTTTTAATCTGAAAATTTATCTGCTAGTATTTTGCCTTCATTTGTCTTTCCCTTTTCCTAATCAACATGCTAAAGATATTTTTCATATTTAATTACATACCTTATTTTACACCCAGCGACATCATCTTAATCTCATCTCAGAGACATCAAGTGCCTCTTTACTTCTTTGTGCAATGAAAATAGATCATGGCTTGTAGGAGGGATCCACAGGTGCATAGGTTACTGAAAATATCAAAGCTCCTCCTCATGATGACTGCCCTAGATAATATCCACATGTGATACTAAGCCTCCTTGCACTAAAACACAACTAAGGCTGTGTACACACATCAAATGATTCTCGTCCGATGCAAGTCTCAGGGCTCATCTTGGACGAGACTCATGTCATTGACATGTCACACGATCCTGAAAGATTGTTTCCAATGACAAAAATCAAACCAGTGTGCATACCTGAATGAAAGGGGACAACCAGAGATAATAGGACTGGTGGTGGGGGTAGCCAAATGATATTTGAGGTTGCCCTAGCCCAGAAATGAGGCTTCATCTTTTAATGCACACTGTGAGAAGCTGTCTGTGTGTAGTGACAGTCAGCAGTTTCAGTACAGGACAAAACCTGTACATTGCTCATAATCATACTTATTAATTAAAAATAATCAGGGTTTATTTACCAAATAAATGTCAATAACTTAGGAAAATGAGTGATGGTTGCAAGTGAATGTTACTTAGCATAATAATTACTGTGCATAGGGTATGGAATACCCAATCAAATGCAAAGAAAAAATGACTTTTGCTGTACATGATTGGATGTTTTACGTTAGAAATGCTTCACCTCCTTCAAAAAGCTATGTTCAAATTCCAGGTATTTAATTCACTTTCTTTAGCGAACAACTTATATTTCATTAGGTAATCAACTCCTTTGTGCCTATTAAACCACTTTCAATCAGATCAGCCAAGTCCCAGCGTAATACAATTTAATTTCCACTATGTGACATCCATAAAATTACCTTAACTTACAGTAATTTAAAAAAAAGCACACCCTTCCTAAATCTGAAGGTTCTGCATATCAGGAAATCATAAAAAACATAATTTGATCAAAGCAAGTTCTAAAATCGAACCTCATATGTAAACCAACACACAGCAGATTTCACTTTGTCAATATTTTTTTAAAAATGAATAACTTTACCATTAAATTAACACAAAATACCTAAATATTAAAAAAATAACTTGAAGTAATCATTTTCTTTTGAAACTTATCAGTCTTTACAGCACTGTGGAGGAATTGTGGCCCACTCTTCTTTACAACATTGCTTCACTGTTAAGATATGGACTTTGATTCATTGCGCCACATTGATTAATTTCTTTTTCAAACATTCTATTGTGGATTTGCTGCTGTGCTTGGGATCATTGTCCTGTTGCATGGCATAATTTCGTCCAATATTTAGCTGTTACACAGATGGCCTCATATATGACTGTAGAATACAACGTATACACAGAAGTTTGTTGTCCATTCAATAACTGCAAGGTGCCCAGGTCCTGTGACTGCAAAACAACACACAATTATTTGACCTTCTTTTACTGTCCTTGACAGTTGATTGTGCTGATATGCAGTGTTTGGTTTTTGCCAAAAGTGGCTCTGTGAATTTTGGTCAAACATTACACTCTGGTCTTATCTGTTTAAATGACATTGTTAGAGAAGTCTTGTGGTTTGGTCAGATGCAACTTTGTAAAACTAAAGCTGCGTACACACTTGCAATTTTTGTCGTTGGAAAGGATCTTTCACGATCCTTTCCAACGACAAGGGGCTGCAAGATTAGAACACCGGATAGGGAATCCCCCTCCTCCGCAGTGTCTTGGGAGGAAGGGGATCCCCCATCAGAGATCTCCCCGCGGCAGCCGAAGGGAGCCACAACAAGGAGGCTGAAGAGCCGCATGCGGCTACAGAGCCGCAGGTTGCAGACCCCTGCCCTAGAATCATATTCTTTTTTGTTTGAAGTTTTTCACTTTTCCAAACAGGCAATGCCTGTTCAGTCTTTTTTTAATTGTACTTTCATAAACTTTATCATTCAACATGCTGACTGTAGCGTGTCTGAAATGTAACTTTTGAAATTTTGCATTTTCCTTATGTATTGCACGGCCTGACCTTGGGGTAAATTTGCTAAAATGTCCACTCTTTTTTGCAACTGTCTTGAATGTGTTTCACTTGTATTTCCTCAATATTGGACTTTGTTGAAAAATTGTTGGAAATGGCCTTTTTCCCACTTCCAGCTTGGCACTGAAATATGTCACGTGTTGCTGTTCATCAGACGTTGCATTTACCTAATTCTGGTAATACATCGGCCTGGTAAGGATCAGGTTATTTTTTATATTCTGTCCTGATAAGCAAAAACTGAAGAAGCAAAAGAAGGTGCAGTTTCATTCCCTCATCCCTGTACATGTGTATCCTAAAATCAGTGAGTATTACAGGTATAATGTTTTACTTGGAATATGGACATAAACATATTTTGCAATTTTTTTAAATGAAACCTAAGTCTTTCTTCATATCAGTGTCCTGTAAATCTTCATAGAGTAAAATACATATTGGGAGAAAAAGGAGAACAGCTGTAACTCAATTGAGCTATAAAGTGTTCCTGATAATGCAGATAGCCTATATTTCCCAACATTTGAAAATAGGCAATGATGGTACTTTTTAGTTCAAAGCATTTTAGCAAATGATACATTGCTGCCATGACTACATTTTGCAGACCCCCAAATACGAGTAGGCAGAATAAAAATTGTTTAAACTGACAAGTGCTTTTTCACAGTTTTTTGTTTCCATTTTGAACGAAAGATTTAGTGAAAAATAACACTTTTAATTTCAAAATAATAAAAGTGTGTATATATCCACCAAAAACAGGGACAAGAGGGGTAGTAGGGCTTGAATCTGAAAGAAGGACAGGACAAATCAGGGACAGTATGATAGCCTACAGCTATGACCAGCTAGATTTTACGTGTACAGACCACCTGATTAGAAGCACCTTGCTCCTTTATATCCTCCTGAGTTTTTTCCCATCTATGTCACCCAAACTTGCACCTGCAAGAAATAGAAAAATACAAAACATTTGCCCATAAACACATTTCAACACATTTTATCAAACTTTTTGGCCACATTTCATCAAATCTGTTGTTAAGTTGAATGTTAGGGCAAAACTAGAATAGTTAAAATATGATATGAATTTTGCAACTTATTTATAGATGAGTTAAAGTGTCCATGCACTTTTTATTACAGTCATATCCATAAAAAGTAGAACTATGTGTGCTAATTATCTTTTTTTATACATTACTCTGCTGTCAAATTGACAAGAAGGCGGTCAGACTGATCGGAAAGTTTTTTTTTTCAGCAGACCTGTAAAATATAGAATACAGAGCAGTTTTCATTCAGTGCTTTCCAGAGCATAGATAAAAAATGGAACGCAAAACATCTTCATTAGGAACAAACTTTAAAAAGAAATACTTCAAAACAATAGAAAAACACACAAACTGAATAGTTTGTGGCAAGCTTAAGGTAGGAATATGTCATAGGAAAACGTGATCTGAGCTTGCCTTAAACAGTAATAATGAAATTATAACGACAGATGACTGTGGGTATTATGATGATTGCCTGAATTTCAAATACTCAGCATAGCCTGACACTTAAACTCCTGTTGTCATTTTAGCAATTTCAGCTTCAATCACTTTATTTTTCAGAGCACAAAAATGACATTATTATTTATATCAATGACTGAAAACGAGAAAAATAGAACTTCAAAGACCTGAACAATATTAGAAAAGCTTTTAAAGTAAACTTGCCATGACAGAAACATAGAAACTGCAATTGTTTTACCTCTGAAAACATTATTTTTGCATTGTTAGAAGAGCAAATATGAAGTTCATGAAAACTGGAGAATACCTAAAGCTCATGACTACATACCTGTTCCAGGATATTGACTCGGGTTTGACTTAACTGTTGCCATTAAACCAGGTATTTGGCATTTTCAAAAGCAGTGATATGCAATGGCAGTCCTCATGTTTTTCTAACTACAAATTACCTTTATGAACTGCATGGTATATTGGTTTCTTTTACTTATGTTCACTTAGCTTCTCTTCACCAGCATCATCCCTTGCATAGTTTAGATAATAGATATCAATATATACAAATACATAGGGCTCTATTTATAAAATGGGGAATCTGACATTCCTTCAAACATTACCTGGCGGGAATCAATAATTGCCTTTGAAACACATTGACCTGGAGGATTCCCACGAGGGTGGGGACTGTCTAAATCTCTGTTTAAAAATTGGGCTCATGGTGTATAAAGTTGTAACCTTGGCAGTCATTGAAGCATGACTACACCAAATCTGACCCAAAACGGTGAATCAAATACGTCTCCTTACCGTATCGAGTATTACTTGGCACTCTGCATGGTCTTGTGTACTCCACTCTATTCTGACCACTACATGTCCTCACCATGCACTATTCTGTACATTCTTTACTTCATATCATATCAGTGATGTTTATACTGTACTGGTATTTTTACCATACACAAGTCCCACTGTGCACATTGTGCTGTGTCATATCCTATATGACTTCACTATACACTTTGTACTGTGTGTTCTATGCTTCACACTTCTCCTGTCTGTACCCTGTCCTATATATTTTTACTAAAAAATGATGTGCCCTGTACAATCTGCTGTACAATGTACAGCACTAACTGTACACATTGGTGTGTGGTATATATTGCAAATTGCTCCACCTGCAAAATGTGAAATATATTCTTTGCACTCTTACTTTCATCATTTTACTTTGTCCACTGAGCTGTAAAATTTTTATTTACTACATTTTATATTCTCTATATAGCATATTGATTTACTCCCTCACTATGCACACTGTGTTGTAAGTTATATACTCCCTAATATTCCACTTTGGTGTACATTCTACACATTACTTAACTGTACTATATCATCCTTATTGTTATAATGTCACTTATGACTATATGCCTTTACTAAATAAATACAGATATATAAAAAATAGCTCTTTGTGGAAAACATAATCTAGGAAAAAAATACTCACACTTCGTGGGCAAACTTCTTTAATCATTCAGGCCTTCCACAATTCCTTTATCAATTTCCAACTGAAAAGTTAGCATAAGTTAGCATAAGATCTGGTTATACAGCTTCTATTTGTTCTGTAATTGATTAGAAATTCCTAAAACCAATTTCCTTCTTTACCCAACATGCACATCCATTAATCAGTTCATTCTAGGTGTGACATTGGTATTACTCCTACTGTAACCAATCAATACAGAGATCAAAGGGGATCAGGTACAATGATTTGATTTAATGAATTACCTATAACAATTACTCCTATCTCTTATGTTCCTCCTTTTGTACTGATGCCATACACACAGAACTATGCATCAAAATTTGTTCATGTATGGACATTTTAAAGTGAAACTGCAGTTTTCCAATATTTTGCAAATTTCATCTGGAGGAACTTGAAAGCATTATTGTGATATATTGAAATGATTCCCAACCTATTTAACATGGTGGAACCCTTGAAATTTAACTTGACGGTCTTCAGGGAACCCTCACTATAATTATTATATCCACAACCCACAGTGTATCAGTGTGGTGGTCAGTAAGAAGCGTGCCTGATACATTGTTAGTCAGTGGAAATAATGACACCCTTACATATAGCCAAAAAGATCATTGGTATCTATTAAACTGACTTGAAAGTTGGAAATTGCCCATGGCACAAAGAACCCCTAGCAACCTCTGGAGGTACTGTAGGGTTCCATGAAATCCTGGTTGAGAAACTATTGTGTAGGAAACAGGATTTGGGCAGAGCATATCACCCACTCCACAGTTTTACCCAATATCTAATATCTTCACAGTTGTTTGCAAAAAAAACTGTATGCACTTTAAGCAATAGAAGTTTTAAAAAAAGGAATTTTAGGTTTGCTGTAGGAACTGTCATTTCTAAATTTTACCTGCAGCATCTCCTTTTGGAGAATTCTGATGATGCATGACCTTTTTAACAACTGTTTATTGCAATGGGTGAACTTCAGGGTCCTCCTGTTTTCAAAGATGGGGAGCAGTGTTGGTGTTTGATTTGGGGTTGTCCTTATAGTTGACCCGAATATGGCTGTTCCAATTCGGATAGACCCGACCTGAAAAACACCAGGATTTGACGGCAAATTCGTGTGTAAAAAATGTGTTAAAAAATGAATGTTAAAGTAATTTATTGAATGTGTGTGATTTGTTTTACTAACTTATTTTTTTACAGGTTATCCTACAATGACAAGATGATTCCCATGACTACACGGCTGGGACAAGACTCCCCATTCCTCACATCTAGTGCTCTGTAATTGGCTGAGGAAAGGTAAACCCTGATGACAGCTAAAGCTGAGAACAGTGTGTGATCCCCAGGGCACTAGAGGTTAATAAACCTCTAGTGCCGTGGATCTTCTCAATGCTGATCCCCGGAACAATCCCCGGCACTTGAGGTTAAATGGGGACAAATCTCCCTATTCAAAACCTCTAGTGCTCTCTGATTGGCTTAGGAAAGCTTTCCTCACCCAGTCAGGGAGCACTATCTCTATTCCTGTATAGAGTTTTTTTTATCCAGGAACACAGGATTCCCTGTTTTCTTGGATTTCGATCACTCAAACAATATCTCCCTATTCAATCGACTAGCTGTCGAATCGAATAGTGAGATATTCGACCAACACTATTGGGGAGTTCATTCCAGACTGACAGGAGAATTATATATAAACTAGAGATCTTTATTTATGTACACAAAAATATGTAGTATAGTATAGTATAGTAATAATGTAGTGCAGCATGTGCAAAAAGCAGCTGGTGACTAAACTGGCTGTTAGTTGAAGTCTTGGCTCTTCTAAATTCCAAGCGTCTGTTCTGAATGTAAATAATATTGGCTTTCTAGCATCAAAAGTATAAATAATCACCTGTAGATGCTATGTGGTAGCATTTTTCGGTTTGTAGTTGAGTCTGGACTTTGATCAGTATAATTCATCTCAATATCTGGACATGTTTTTCAAAGCACATTTATTATTTTTTTTTTGTAAGTTTTCTCCGTCTTGTTCTTTATATATAGAAACTTCACCCAGAGTGACGTCATGGTGCCAGAAGCTGCCCACTCTGTACTGTAAAATAGTATGTAGTATAGTGATCTTCCAACAATGGACTGACAATGCTCATTACCACCACACCCAACAGTCTATTTTAGAACTATTCATTTATTTGTATTAGCTCCTATATCCCATTTTTTATTTTCATTTTTCTCTCTTATTTTTCCTATGTTTAGGGTGCATTTTTGGTGTTTTTTTGGGGGAGGGGCAAGTTTGCCCCCACACTATTGGCGGGCTTCCTGATGGTGAAACATGTGATCACAAAAAGCATTGGCAAGGCCTTCTAATGTCACCACTGGAGGTGCATGATTCAGGTTAACAACTAGTATTGCTTGAGCATGCCTCTATTTGGTTCAAGCTATGATCAGATGAACAGATGCTATTTTTCAGCTTCAGATGAACCCAAAACCAAACTGAAGTTTACCTTGGTAACTGCTAATCAACAATTAGGAGCCCTTCTTCTATTTGAATATAACAGTCCTTAAAAAAACAGCACTAAGCATTTTCATTGGTTGGCGGTTGACAGGTGGTGGGACTGCACCCAACACTACTAGCCAACAAGAAAGCTGGAACACTCTTTGTCAATCACTCACTTGCATCTAGTTATGCTGATATGGTAGAAGGGGAAAACATTCAATGAGATCAGAACGCAACATAGGTTTGTAAAGAAATTAGTGATTTTTCTGAATCTCAGTGGAGGCGCTGATAATGTGAAATTAAATTACCTACATTTTTAAAGATTTTATGCCATGAGCTTATTTTTCAGAGCTACAAAAAAAGAGGATAACGCTGTACATTTCTGAAAAATATGTCCATTTTACTCGGGTGTGAAGCAGGCTTCTGGGGAGTTATGTGTTCAACATTCTATTAAGCACTTTGCCTACTGCTGTTTTACACTCATCCATCATCCTTGTCACTATTCACTATTCAAAAGTTTATCTGCGCTACAGAGAGACAATTACTCTACTAGTATATCTACAAAACCTTCTTGCAGATATTTCTCATATTTTTTATTAATAGATTATTTAAAACTTACTTATTTATACATTTAAAATGACATGTCTTTTTGAATATATCACACTGTATGTTTCCATTTCTTTTTAATTGGCATAATAAATCGTTCTGACATTTATAAAATGTTGTCAATATATCTACATGAATTTTAACACACATTTCTTTCACCTTGATATGGCATCCATCTGTCTATGTCTGTATATTCATCTATCTGTCTTTCAGCTATCCGTTGATCATACACCATTAATATCACTTTTCACCTGCTGATCCAATAATTACTCTTATCACGACAGTGTTTTATCTATTGTTCTATTCAGATTGGCTATGTTTGATCTCACCATGCAATCTACTTGGCATTTAAGTCAAGATGAATTGAAGATGGAAAATATCACCTCTCTAGGGCATGTACCATCTGGATTCCTATGCATAGCTCTAAACATAAAGATGTTCTTGATATAATTGATCAAGGCAGGAAGGTGTGATGTGGTCTCTAGGATCCCTAGAATGTAATTCTAAACTGATCATATATTTTCATTTTTTAGAGATGCTACACAATTTAAAAAGGTGTAGCAAAAAATTCCTAAACAGGTACTCTGGGCAAGTTTTTTTAAAAAAAAACAGGGTTGCACATATTATCACATGATTAACACAAATACTCTAATAATATATCAAAATCAATTTTAAAGTGTACTTAAATACAAAGACCCCTTTTTTAAAATACAAAAAGAATGTTGCCACAATGTGTCGGCATGTCCTGCTGTGGTGGCAAACTTTTAAAAAAATCCTAGGCAATGTTTTTTCCCCATAGGCGCATTGGAGTGAGTTATGTCATCCTAAAACACTCCTGGTAGGATTGACTAGACTAAAATTATATTTTGCAATATGGACAAAATGAGAGAGAAAATGTAGATAATCATAATATATTTATATTTTGAGACAAATATGTTCTTTGTAAAGAGAACATTCTGGTGTCATGACATATGTGGGACCTTATACAAGAAAAGAAATGTTGTAAATATTATTAAATTATAACCTGTTTCTTCTAGTTTAGTTTTCTGCAGGGTAGAAAACAATTGTCAAGGTATATTATATCAAAAAGTACATAGTGTTACAAGGTCTCAGAAAAAAAAGGAGAAACATGTTAGTTTAAAAATTTTAAAAAATGTAATACAATTGTAAAGTGACATATGCTGTAATATGTAATGTATTTAAAAATACCCAAGTGTTAATAAGCAACTCAATGTTATGTGCAAAATCAAGCAACATCAAAAGTGATTAAAAGTATTTTTGCTCATTTTGACAGGCTACCTGTCTTAGTCGAAGGCAATGTAAGCTCCATCCATCCACGATAGATGCTTTACTGAATTACCTTTTTAACTGTAAATTTACACCTACAGAATATTTCTAAATATTAGTTATTCCTAAATATTTGGTGCTCATTATAACTGTGCATTCCTAAAGTGGAACTTTAAAAATCTATGACCAGACAGAAATTTATTGCAGAAAGAGACTGGCTATGTCCCTTTTGCAATGAAAATTCCAACCTGCCTGATCGCTCTGTGGAGCTGTCAAAACCGCTGAAGTGTGCAGTTCAGCATTGGTTGCCAGGATATCCGGCACATTCTGGCTTCCCCTGCGGTTCACACAGCACCATTCTGCTCTAGAGAGAGGGGAGGCGGAGAATGAGCAAGCAGCACCCTGCTGTGCTCTTTTCCCTTGACTTGTACAGCAGTCATTCATCGTCAGTTGTTCATGGGTCTGTCAGGACAGATTTATGAACAATGCCAGACAACCACTGTACACGTCAGATTCTAGCCCAAGATCAGCCTGACCATTTATATTGGGCAATAATTATACATATATAAATAAATATATATACATAAATAAATGTGTACAGCGCTACATATATGTGTACAAGACACAAATACTCATTTAAACACCTTAAATATTCTAACTCCCAAACTACGTCCTGTCATTGTATCACCTTGTTACAAGTGAGTGAGAGTAAAAACACAACCCTTAACATGAACAAAAAAAATTGGGTGACAAAACTAGAGAAGAGGTTGGGCTTTCAGAACGAACCCTCTGACTTGAATGTACATGACAGGCTCTCTGGGCATCACAGAAAAGCTGCTGGTCCACTTTATACTTGGATTTGGGAAAGAATGCACTCTTATCGCTTGTTGTGGTTTCTACTGTCAGCTCACATTTCTTTACAGGAAATAGAAGCTGGTGGGAGACACCATAGTGATTAATGGTGGCAGAAGGCACTAAGCCCATCCGACCAGGGAATTTTTGCAAGGACTTTGAAAAGCAACTTTTTAGGAAACAAACATTGCAATATTTTATTAACAGAATACATTACACTCAATCCTGTATTCACGTGTAAGCATGCAGGAAAAGAAACATGTTTTTTTTTGTCCAGTGATATGTATTGTGATAAAGTCCTAAAATGTAAATTGTTTTCCCCGCAGAAAAGAAATATCTATCCACATTTCACAGCTGGTGAAAAGTTAACCTGAAGAAATTATGCTGGCTGAACAACATCTCCTTCAGTTTACTAAATAGGACAACAATTCCAGAACAACTGCATTACCTTGATTCCATTAGTTAAAATAATTTATTCTTTTTCCTATTTGCTTTTCTTGCAAAAAAATCAAACATGATAATGAGAGCTTTTGTCTCAAAGCAACTGATCTAAATTCCTATTACAAAGTCATTTTGATTGTCATTGCTTGCTCATTAACAGCATTTGGTGCACCCATTAAGTAAAGCATTGTCGCATGTAATGTAATTGCAATACTACATTTCACAGGCAATTTTGACATTGCTTTACAGAAAATCAAATATTTTGATTAAGAAGAGAGATTTGACTTCTAAAAAAAATCAATATTTTAAAAGTGCAGTGTAAACCAATTTTGTGTTTAGCACATATGTGAAAGTTGACATTTCAGCGACCAAATAACACATTTGGTTATGGATGTGAGTTCAGCTGCATATCTGATCCTACTGAGCAATGCAAAAGATTTCTTCCTGGACTCACAGGGAGATGAAAGCACACAGCTCATGCTAGATAAGCCCACCTGTGTTTCTGATATAGTAAAGCTTCATTACATCCATCAACCAAAAAAACTTTTTTTGAAGGCAAATCCAGGAACAAAATGTTATATAATGCAGCATTTCATTCTGTGAAATACAGATGGTATTTAGTGGTGCATTCATATTGTTTTTCTGTATTAGGGACCATTCACCCTCCTGGGATGATTATTTTGAAAGTGTTGTCTAAAGCACCAAAATTCAAAAAAGATTTACCTTTCTGACAGCACAGCATACTGCATCATATATTAGGTGCATGTCAGCAAGGTGTGTTGGGATGCCATTCAGATTAAAAAGGAGGTAGCATGTATTGCTGTATGTAAGGTGGTATAATTTACATTATACAGTGCAGTTCCAAAACTTGTGTATGCTACAATAGCTGGTGATGGGGGCTAGGGATGTCATTACGTGACCAGAACCAGTATGCAAAGACTGGGAGAGTGGTAGAGTACAGCAATGCTGGGAAAATACTGTAT
>NC_092860.1:90784522-90788110 GCF_032062135.1 Pyxicephalus adspersus
CCCCCCCCTTCCCCCTCTCTCCCCCTCCATCACTAGCTGGAGCCCTCTGCATGGAGAGCTAACAGGCTGAAAAGAAGCAGGAAACAGCTGCAGACAGAGCAGTTGCACTGGAGTGACATAAGAGTCCCAGGCAAGGTAAGAAAAAAAAATCTGCATAATGAGGGGGGAGGGAGTGGATTAGAAATACTCCCACCAAGGATGGCATTTCCCAGATTGCACTTCACCGCCTAGGCGAGACCTGGAGGTGTGGCTAGAACTCGTTAAAGCAAGCTGAAATAAAAAGTATTCAGATTATTATAATTTAATATTATTCATAAACCAAAGTTGATTTTGTGAGTATAGGTATGCTTTAATCAGTCTTTTGTCAAGTCCTATACACAAATAATGGAATATTGAGTCCTTTTCAATCACAGGGTCCCAATGTGTTTCACAGATAGGGAATTCTACTTCTTTAGAGGATGAGTTCTATTAAACAGGACTTATACATTTCACAAGGCTTGGTGCTTTACTGGAGTAGAAGTAGGGTACATTAGGACCAACTTACATACCGTATTTTTTGCCATATAAGACGCACTTTTTCTTCCCCAAAACTGGGGGGGGGAAAGTTAGTGCGTCCTATACAACAAATGTGTTAAAAAAATAATTAAAATATTATACTCACCCGATACCCGATCCTGCGTGTGTCTGGCTGCAGCGTGTCTCTCTTCTCTCCTCTGCAAAAAAGCTAAATTGCTTATAATTAATTACAAATAACCATACATACTTGAGAAAAATGTTATTTCCTAATAAGACTTGTTCTTGTGAGGCTTGTTTTAGCTTATTCCATCTCACCAGGTTGTTTTATGGTCGGAAAAGAAGTGGGAAATATATTATGATCACAGCACAGAAACAAGATTATCAACCCCTACTGTTGTCTTAATGGAATAAATTATTGAATGTAGTTTATGTGCACAGCATAGTTAATCATCTTCTGTGAACTTGAAAACTTGGATAAACTTCATTTTCTACAAAGATCTCATATTTTGTATACAGTCATATGTAAAAGAAAGCTAACATTCAAGGATGCATAAGGTTAGATGGTTAGATGAGACGTAGAAGAAATTATAATGACCATAGGTGTTATGTACGCAGGTTTTAAAATTATGATGCTTCATTAGCATGTTAAATGTTAAAGTTCATAGCATTAGAAAAAGACTGAACAAGTGAAAGTGTCTTGCCATCATACTGCACATCTGCACAAACACCCATGACAACTGTCAAGCATGGTGGTGGAGGGATCATGATTTGGGCTGTTTTTTTGGCCACAAGACCCCAGCACCTTACAGTCTTTAAGTTGATCATGAACTCCTTGGCATGCCAAAATATGCTACAGTCTAACTTGAGGCTATTTGTGAGACAGCTAATGCTTGGCTGAAATTGGATGATGCAATAGGACAATGATCCCAAGCACACCAACAAATCTACATACAATGGATGAAAAACAATCAAGGTCTTGTAATGGCCCAGTCAAGGTCCAGACATCAACCTGACCAATATGCTGAAGTTATTTTGTAAAGAGGAGTAGGTCTAAACCCCACATTCCTCCAGAATGATGTGAGAGACTGATGAGGTCACAGAAAATAATGGACCAGAACAAAACAAACTGACTTAGATTTTTTGCTAAAATGATATTTTTAGGGTAAATTTATTTTGTGAATAAAGAATAAAAGGCTTCCCCTTCTTTCTCCTATACCAAATCCTACACACTAAGTCTAACAATCTAAGTCCACAATAAGAGGTAAAAAAAAATGTTTCAGCTTTCCACCTTCTGCCTTTTGATGAAGGAGTGTGAAAAACTCAGGATATGGAGATGAAGGAAATAATAAATAATAATGTCCCAGAACTGTAGGTGTAGTCATATTTTTTACATTTTGTCAGTGCAGAACAAGGCATGGTAAATCACTAAAGACAGACCTGAAGCATAGTGACTTTAGGAAGGTAGTGGAAGCCCTGCATGACTCAGGGATACAGGATGCAGGCAGTGAGAGGGTTTATTGTAAAGGCCGGGAGGTTAGCACAAGGGTGAAGAGGGAGGTTAAGTTGATGTAGAGTTAGGTGGAGAATAAAGGGGTTAAAAGGACAGGAATATGAGAGGGAGGGATCATTTTAATGGAAGAGACCGAGTGTGGGAGTGAGGGGAGTATGCTGCGGTGAAGTCCTCAAAGTAAGTTGGTTTGGGTAATGTTTAAATGGGGGTAGGAAATTCTGCTTTGGTGTGGAATCTCTGAAAAGGTGTGTGTTAAGGATCATGGTTATTGTGGTTATGTGGTAGGACTGCGCTTTGTAGTGATATTTTTCCCGAGCTTGGCATGATGTATCTGGAAGCGTACATATCTTGGTGGCACAGACCCCAAAAGGGGTTAATAGAAAGGGGGAACTTCGAGGACGGTAACCCGATGGTAATGTTTGGAAAAATGGTATTTAATTTTGGTTGGGTTATTAGTTAGTATATCATTTTTGGTCTGTTATTGGTGTATTGTTATTTATTTTATTTTTTAAATGGTTAGTTTATTAGTGTAATAAAAGGCCTACGGGCCATTTGAGCAAAATTTGGTGTGGTGTATCTTTTGTTGGGGTGGGGTGGGGAACTGTCTGCAGTTCTCTGTTTCTCCTCAAGTCATGGGAAAAAGATTAGCTGCATTAAGGTTACAAGAAATACCTAATACCCTCTAACTGCCTTTTTGGGATAGCTTCCAGATTTCAGCTCTTTTTATAAAAATTTGAAGGCCTGAACACAGGCCACACAAGAAGAGACAGGAGGCACAGGTGACACGGGGGTCACCGAAGACAAAAGGAACACTGGGAGAGCACAAGGGAATAGACAGGGAAACAACAGATTGGACAACAAGGGGTTAACACAGGGGCAGCACTGAGAAACAATTAACCAATAGGTGAATAGGAAATGCTCAGCAGAGCTAGGGGGGCTGGCAGTAGTAGAGACATGTTGCATGGACTCTGAGCACTGTGTCTAAGCCAGCTAAATAGCCGAGGGATATTAGAAGGCAATCTCCTGATTGGCTGGTAGGAGGGGCAATGCTGATAAAACTTGTAAGAGCAGATGCACTCGGGGTCAGAAATGCCTGCATGCTCAGGAGACTGGTGCCTACACTATTGTGAGGAGATAAGTGTGACTTTTCTTCATGCATACTGAATAATAAAACATGGCATTGTGATTTTGTGTTTTAAACTTTATTATACTCATACTAATATGTTATACTGTAAAAAAATTTTTTATGAAAGACAATGAACCGCTTTTAGACTTAAAAATCCAGTGTATTGCATTCAATACAGTTATTTTTATTGAATGCTACACAAAATAATTTGAAATTCCCGCCGTGCCCCTACCGATGGCCGCACACACGATGTCATCCGAAACTCCCGGCAGAAGGCCAGAACAGTCGCTGGGGTACCGATCAGAGAAAGAGGATGCGGCCAGACAATGGGAACGGATGGACAGGACACTAGAGGATGCCAGCAGACCAAGTAGGTATTTATCTAATATTTGTTTAGCTACTCTGAGTGTGGTTTAGAGTTACGGCTATCAGCTGT
>NC_092860.1:90788713-90791808 GCF_032062135.1 Pyxicephalus adspersus
TGCTACATAGAAAATTACATTTGTCTAATTTTATGCATTTTTCACCCTAGGAAGGGTGAATTTCCCTAGGTGGGAAACAAATTGCAATAAAAGAAAAATCACAAAATTGTTTTACCTTTATGTATACTTTAAGCCCAAAGACCCATTCATGCACCTTCAGTTTCTGTTTTGAGGCCTAGCTAATTTGTTTCAGGAAAGACCACTGCCAAACATTTTAGGCTTACCAATGTTTGTTATGTGGTGCCATAGTCTAACTGAAAAGGGTTTGTGCTTTGCAATAAATGTATTGCAGTTGTAATTTTCATAAATTGTGTAGTATATTTTCTGGTTTATTACTGATCAGAAGGGCATAATGTAATGATGGCAAATTACTAAGTGATCAGGCTCATGTTTGATATGCAATTACTTTTAAGCTAGTATACCTGTACTCTAAAAATTACACATATGCATTTGTCCAACAGCCTCTAAAAATGTCATTATGGTAAGTTACATTCACTCAAGGCAACTGCTATTTCCAGCAAGCTTTTGGTTCTGAGTACATCCTACTGTGGTGGTCCAAGACACTTGCCTATTTAGCTCAATACAGAGGAGGTTTTCTGACTCCAGCCCGCTAGTGATGGTCAGCCTTGCTTTTAGCAAAGATAGCTGCAAGCTTGAGACCAAATATGATGTATGATTCATTAAATTGGGAGTTTTATTTTTTCCACAAACATTAAACTCTTTTCCCCTGGCTCTACCAATCTCTACACCCAAATAGCTAAACATACTAATATTTTAGTTTCAGGATCCAATGTTCACTCTATGAAGATGGAAGGCTAAAGTTGCCAGTAGCATACAGTGACATAGAATACAACATACAGACATAACACTATAGTAACACTATAGTAACACTTTTTATAACTTACCTATAATTTATCCATGTTCATAATTAACCATGGCACACATCATATGTTGTTATCTTCCCCTATTTAATATGAGCCCCCCACAACACCCCATAGTGAAAATATTTCCCCATTAGGGCTTGTGGAGCCAGACATCAGACACCTCTCTAAAAAGGACTGCAGATCTGCAGGAGCTGGCATAGTCCACAGCCAGGGGAAAAGATTACTGGTTGATCATAGGTCAGTAGCAGGTGATATATACAGTATAATGATATCAGGGGCAAGATGGAGAATAGACCCTAAATTTGTTAAAATTGTTCCTTAGTACTTAATAAGTCTCTGACCTAGAATCACCACCTATGATGAAAAACAGAAGTCAATTTGGGCATATTTGGTGTGGGTTGAATCATAAATCATGTCTGGTATTGTATTATGGTAGGCATAGGCACATGGGAAAAAAAAATTGAGCTAAACATAACGAATAGGTAACATATTGACATTTTATGTTGTAGTTTGTAAGAATTGAAGAATGTAAACGTAAACAATATTATTAAAGGAAATAGTTGAATTTTAGCCAACTTTAAAGCAGTAAAGAAAATCAGAATGTTTATATGATTATCTTATAAGGTTTCTAATCATAGAAAATGTAAAATGTTCTTCCATGGTTTTTAATTTGTTAGTTAAAATGTTGTTTTAAGTATCTCCTGCAAGGTAAAACCATGAAATTCTATTTACTTCCATACTTGTAACATTTTGTGCTGATTTAGTAAAATGTTCAAGAGTTTCTGGGTAAAATTAAATTTGTTTGTGCTTACAAAAAACTTTAAATGAACTTGGCAAGCAGAAACGCACTCAACTAAGAAATCAGTTTTTTAGTCACCTCCTTTCCTGCTGCTATTTTAGTATTTCTAAATAAAATAAAATTGAGAATTTCCACAGGTTTTGTGCACAATTATATTAAAGTAAAAAAAAGAAGTTTTCCCTTGAACAATTATTTATTGTAAAATCTACATAACGTTTTAACAAATTCAAATAATATCATCTGTACTTTTCTTTATTATACCTAAAGATATAAACAGTTGTTTGACTTTGGTTTAAAGTCTCTCTGGCTCAAGTTTACCTTGCCAGTCACTTGTATTGCAAATAATTGTAAATTATTGCAAATCGTTGTAAATAAGAAGTTGAGCTTTTTAACTGACTTAAGAACAGGCTCACAGTTAATGATTGCTAATATAAACATGGGGCTGAGGCGGGTGGTTGTTAAGGGCATTTCAGCAAGAATGAGCTAAGAACAGAACTGAATGTCCAAAGTTGAGCCAATTTTGTTTCACTAAAAGCAATAAATGTCTGCAGGCACCAATGCCCTCTATCATTACCATAACTATTGCCTGTCCCTAATACTAATACTTAAACCTTCCCAATTTAACACTTAAGATATCTACTAAAACTAATTATTATTATTTAACCTTCCCCTTAACACTGAAACTTAGCCCCTGATCTAACCTGAAAAACAAACCCTTAATGCTTCATTAACCATGCCACGTAACCTTTAGGGTTGTTTTATACAGTTTTAAAAAATATATTTAATAATATTCTTAATAAACTTTATATATATATATATATATATATATATATATATATATATACATAATGATTTTTCCACTAGTAACACAGGTCTTGAATAAGTACTGTAAAATCAAAACATTTCTTCAAGAAAGCACTGGGCATTTGATAAACTGTGCTCATACTGGGAGCCATTCAAAATTGATATATACATCAGTTCTCATATCAACAGGGACTCTCATGTGTCTATTCTTTGTAGCTGTAAATTACATGCTGAAAAATTACTCAACACATACCTTTGAAAGACTTTCAATAGTTCAATGACTTTATCATATCAACAATAAGTCAACTCTAGCTATTTTTATTTTCATTTGTTCTAAGTGGGACATAGTTAGTGGGTTTCAATTGGTGATTTATTCATTTTTACATACACAGTACTACAATTCCAACCATTTGAAATGACTACTGAAAATATTTTTGCAAATGATTTTGTAGGAAAAGCAGTACTGCAAGTAAATGTTTAGAATACAATTAAATAAAACCAGATTTCCGATTGTTTTTGTTTTGTTTTCTTTAGGGTTAGCCAACAGTAGGTACAAAAAACAGAAAAGTACCCGATGAAGATGTTTTGCAGATATAAAAAAGACAAAA
>NC_092860.1:90794468-90805822 GCF_032062135.1 Pyxicephalus adspersus
TAATGTATCTTTTTATGTATCCTTTTACAATGTATCTTTTTACATCTGTTTGGAGGCTGTAGAAGCTCTACACAGTGCTGAAAAAAACCCGAATTTTTCCTCCCATTGACTTTAATAGTGTTCGACTTTGACATTCGACCACCCGAATAATTTTGCTCTATTTGAGCGAATAGCTGACGAATCGAATAGTGAGCTATTCGACCAACACTAAGATTTACACAGGGGGCACATTTAAGAAAATTGTTTTCTGTAAAACATATTAAATGCGCTTTCAAAGGAGATACAAAGACGTGTGAAAAACATTTCACAATATTACAATGAAGTATTGCTTTCCAGGATATAATCAATTTTGAAATTTGAGGTACATCAAGATCAGGGAAGTGTTGCAAAAGAAAGCCTCTTCTCATTAAAAAGTGTATCACAGCTGTATCTGAAAAAGAAACAAGGCTTCTGAAACAAAGGCCATAGTACACAGCACCAGGTTTAGTGAAGACCAAGCAAAGCATATCAGCACAAACACCTAATACCAACTATCAAGAGGCAATGGAGGGGGGGGGGTGATTTGGGATTGTTTTGCAGCTACAGAACCTGGGCCCCTTGAAGTTATTGGGACTGATTTATTAAAGCTCTCCAGAACTAGAGAAGATAGACTAACATGGATGAACCTGGATGATCCAGCAAACCTGAAATGGATGTGCTCAAGGATAGAAAACATTTGCCATATAATAGCAAATGATTTAAGAAATCCATTCCAGGTTTGTTGGATCACCCAGGTTCTCCCATGACAACCTTTCTAATCTTTATTAAATCAGGCCCATTGAGTCAACTATGAACTTCTCTGCATAACAAAGTATTTAGAGTTTGTGTGACAGCTAAAACCTGGCCAAAACTGGGTCATGCACTAGGACAATGATCCCAAGCACACTAAAAAAATCTACAAGTATATGGCTTGAAAAAATCAAGGTGTTATTAATATTACACAGTATTTATACTGCACCAACATATTATGCAGAGCTAGCAAAAATAGGCTTATACACCCATCATTGACTTTCTGAATTGCTAGGAACAGTTAAAGGTTTGTCTAATAAGTATATAAATACTATGAAAACTAAATGTATTGTATTGCAGAGAAATGTAGGCAGAAGAGTCCTGTGATCAGGAGAAATCTACAGTCAAGAGATGTTGGACCTGCACATCTTGAGCAAAAAAATGTTAATTTTTGTACAGCCAGCAATTAGAGAGAGGGAAGGAAGAAGAGGTAGGTAATAATGGTAATAATATTAAAAATATCAGCTTTAAAAGGTAGGGGTCATTTGTGTAGTTGAATGTGTTGTATACCCCAATAGGATGGATCCTCAAATATGGCAAGAAGGTTTGCATATGCTCCTTTTCTTTGACTGACTTGGAATAGAAAAATCTTACAATATTTCCCTTTTTCGTTTTGCAAGGGAGTAATTTATTCAGGATAAAAGGTAATTTTCTAAAAATTTACATAAATTGCTGCCATATGAAGATAGAAAGCCAGTAAACCGATCTGAACAGAACTATAAAGCACAGGTTAAAAAAGATGATTAATCACAATCAAAGTTCAAAGTCAGCAACTTCTTTATTTATATATTAGTAATGCAAATACAATGGAGACAAGCAGCCTTGATGTGTTTTAACAATGTGCTCAGTAATAGGGTCTTGTAAATAAGCAAATGATTCGAAATGCATCAAGGCTGTTTGTGTTTTCATGGGGACCATTTTATTAGGAGAAGCACATTGGCTTTGAATATTGGCAATGATGGGTCACCTTTTATCATTAAAAGAAACATATTGGTGCTATGTAGAAAGAATAATCAAAGTAGTTATTATTTAAATACTCCTTACCATGGCATCCAATAGGGGTTACGTTTACATTAGTTGGTTCATTATCATGGAATAATGCTCAGTGCACCTTGGACATATCATATATTATTGAACCATTACATTATGAAATACTAACTGAGAACAACCTACCCACAAATAGAACAGTACTTTAATATTAAAACAATAAAATGCACTGTACCTTGGTTCAGAATAAAAAGTAATAAAATTGCTCTCCTGTGGTTAGAAATAGAGCAGTGTGTTCTACATCTTTTAACAATTAAATATTTTCAAAGGCTATTGTCATAGGAAAATCTTTCAAATGCTTACTAATGAGCAAAACTCTTATATCTCTTGTGTATTTATTAAAAAAAGATATGTATTAATCTCAACACATGAAAACCTCTTGCATGCATATAAATTGCCTAAATTGTACAACTCGTCTTAATATTAGTTAGCCTTTTTTATTGGGGTTTAGCAAGGTTATTTTTTTCAACGACCAACATACCTAATTATTATTGTGTACTAGTTCATTAGTTTGGCTTATCCAAAAAGGAAAGAAGTGGATATATACAAATATTATTGGTAATGAATACTCAATATTGCTTGAAGAAAAAATGCCACATTCAACCAAGTCTTTTCAGCGTCTTCTTCCCCAGAATACATATTTAATAATTTTTCCTTATATTATCATAGAGGTTATTACAGAGGTACATACATACTGTATGTGTATAGAATGAAGTATAAATAGGCTTAGGCTGACATTTTAGTGTGGTACTCCATTAAAATATATTATTATGATAATATAATAATGGTTGAGTACCATGATCAGTGAGTTCATATTGCCAGACTGGTTAAATGATCCAAATTAGAAATTGGGTTTCTTGGTGTTACCTTGGGTGAACTTAAAAAATAAAACTTTCAATATAAATGCTTTTTTTTAGATTCCTTAAAAGCTTGATAAGCAGTAATGAGTTTAAGTGAATTCTGCCAAATTTCTCCTTCGCTGCAGTGTGAAGCACATATTTTACAGTCTCTTGATCTCAATATCATTGAACCACTTTTGAGAAATTTCAAAAGTACAGTTCATGCAAGACAACTCAAGAAATTACAGATTCTGGAGGCTTTTTGTTAAGAAGAATGAGCAGCTTTACCACCTGGGAAAATCAAGGGGCTTATCCAAAACTATCACAAAAACTGTATGCCATCATTAATGCTAAAAGGGCCAATACTTATGTTAAGAACTAAAGTATATAAACTTTTGTACAGGGATCATCTCATTATTTTCCTTATTTCTTTATCTTATTTAATGGTTTTGTTATTTGTGATGCCTCATAGTTCAATTTGGATCCCATTAAAAGTAAATTAAATGTGTTTTGCCTGACCACCATGTTTTCTTTAAATAATGATATTCATCTCACAAATAATGCCAGGGTTTGTACACTTGTATGTGTAAAGCTGTAATAATGCAGCTATCCAGTAATGTTCAGATTGTCAGTAAAACAGAATGTAAATGACAGCAACATTTAATGACATTGTTGGGGAGATTTCTCCTCACTTTCCATCTTAGAGATATAATAAAAGGTGAGACATGATCTCCCCAGATTATAAAAGAAAATAATTTCATGTTGATGATGACTTAGACACAGGAGAGATCCAATCTCCTTAGAAGAAATATAGCTGTTCATGTGCTAGTCATGGGGGAGCTAAGGAAGATGCACAGGGAAGATAAAAGTCCTGTTACCTGTCTACAGATTTCAGAATATAAAGGGTTTGTGGACAGTACAAAGCCTTTGTGTTTCTCAGCCTGTCACACACATTTTTCAAAAAAACAACTGGTATATTTATTAATGTTTTTACCCAAGATTCACCCAACTTCTAACAAATAATGCACATAAAATTCAATCAGATACATTTTTAAATCATTAGTAAATGTTGATGTCTTTTGGAATACGATCTGAAAAAATGTGAATGTGGTGAAACAATATGAGGATCTCTGGATTTTTAACTTTCATCCTAAATATACTTTTTTCTAATGAGACCTTTGCAATTCAAATTATTTAAACTTTTGAGCAGTTTCAGGCAGTCTCTGTCCTGCATTTTAGAAACAGGTTAACAATGCACAGGTGACAAATATATTATTTACATAGGGATAATGAATGGCTAGAGCAGCTTCTGTGCGGATTTTAAGTATTATCTATTGAACATCTAAAATTAGCCAGGAGTATATGTGACCATGAGTGTGAACTCCATATTGAAAGGTTAAGAAAGGTATCCAAATGTAGAACAAGGACTGAGTGAGAAAAGAGATTGGTATATTGCTGTTTAAAGGCATATAAATCCTTTTTAAAGTATTTTTCCATATGGGTATGAGATTTCTCATGCAGGAGGGACTTTTAAAACTATAGTAGCAATCGCAACATTACAAAAACACTAAATCTGTGAACAATGGAAGCATAACTCTTTTGTTCAAAATTTAAGTTGGAGACCCATGTAGCCAGTCTCATTATTTATTTATTTCTTCATCCTTTTTAATATTAAACATGGCCAGTTGAAAAGGAATTTTGCTACAGCAAAGTAATTAGTAAAAATGGACTGTATGGATTAAGCAAGGTTAGTCATTCCTTGTAAGTGTGCAGTGGTGACTAATGTAGAGCCAAACAATGTATTAAACTTAGAAAAAGAAGACCAATGACCCTAGAGTTGGGGTAAAAAAGAAAGGGGGTTTTCTGGTTTGTAGTCAGTAAGAAAATCACATAATAATCAGCAATATAATAATAACATTGAATTTATTACAGAATTATGTTGCTAACAAGTATGTAACTGTCTAATTTTTATAAAGGAGTTCAAATAGGAGATGATACAATGAGATGTGTTGTGGATAGTACAAATTGTCTGGGGCAGTCATTCGAGAGGAACCCTAAGGTCCAGGAGGGGCTAAGCCTGAGAGAACCTAAGCTTGTCTGCAAATTTGAGGTCTTATAGCTAATTAGCATGAACTTTAATTAAAGTTGCAGGACATGTAAAGAAGGTATATTAAAACTTAGATAACTTTATTTAAAAAATAAAAGTGTTAAAGTTAGTCATACACTGGTTTGACCTATTATTACTCTGCCCTTCCAGATTTACATTGCTGTATTTTCTACAGTATTTCAATTTTGTAATAAACCACTTGCCTTGATAATTTGTAAATGGTAAGTTAGGAACTACCTCTGTTTATTAGAATGATCTTCCTCCTGGCTAGTTTTATACTACTGTCTGCAGTTTATTGATTCTTGTAATAAAACCTTCAAGAAAAAGAGTACCTGCCAGTATTACAGGTCTGTATTACATTTCAGACAATTCGCCTTTATATTAATTGTCCTGCTCGTGGCCAGTTTTTACCTGCTCTGTTATCTACTATTTCTTAGTGACAGCTAGATAGAAATCGGACAGTGGCATGACAGTCTTTTTTCAGCTAGAACAAGAATAGCCTCAGCCCACAGCTGCCTATTTTCTAATTGCCAATCAAAGTGAATTTATTATTACCAGACGAAAACAAATGTGTTGCTGCTAAGATCTCCAAAAATGTAAGTTTATCAAACTGAAATTAATTAGATTGTAGCACTACTGCTGTTCAAAAGCTAGGCTGAGACTATTCAGTAAAATCATACTGTTCTGTGACACCACATACATGTTTAGGCGTCATAAAGCATGTGAATTGTGTATGTTCAATGTAGCCCTCAAAGCTGAACTGAAGACATTGTGTTTATCTAAAACTACTGTTACTAGTGACAGATCATATATTCCTCCTGGTCTTCAATGTAAAAGGGTCTGGCACCCCAACGTCTTTATTGATCTGTCCTGGCAGATCAATAAATAAGTGAGCAGGGACAATCACTGTCATTTTCTATGAAGCATAGCGCTGCAGGGTGCCTCCCAGTCCTCCCTTCCCCTACCCTCTCCATACAACTGACCTGCACTGTGTGTACAGAACTTGTTTGTTCTACGTTCACTAGAAACGATCAGAAAAGATTATTTCTAGTGACATAGCCCAACTCTATTTTGAATTACTAGATCTTAAAAGAAATTTGTAACACAGAGGTTTATAAAATTAAAATAACAGAAAACATTCTGTTAAGTTTATGTATAATTATGATAATGAATTCTAGATTACAACTACCAGTGCAATTTGAATTTAAAATACACAACATAATTAACATTTAAGATTACACACTGCTGGGAAGTATATAAAATATGATTTGTCCAACCTAAATTAGCATACATTTTAGAATAAAGAGAGAAACAGCATATCTAAATTACCAACCTGATGGTAATACAGATAAACAAGAAAAAAATCTATATGGGATGTATTTGTAAATCTAACTCTGTCCGACTGAATTTTGAAAGGTGAATATGGGTTGAGAGACAGGCAAAAATATGTGGGAATTTTGGGCAAAAAAAAAATAAAAATACACCCATTTATTAGCAACCATTGAGTAGAATCGATGACCAAAAACCTGTATCTATATAAAATCTAGCCTTGCGAGACCTAGGCACTATGAGCAAAACAGGGACCTAGAAATAACAGATTTCCCATGCCAACTTTGTTCACAAGTTGCAACAGTAATTGGCTTCTGTGTATCAGTTTTGGGTCCACACTGACTGAGGTCTGAAGGGGCACAGGGGACAGAAAGCCATTGAAGTAGATGGAAGTGGCGGCTGTTATGTGTATGTTAGTGTATAAATGTTAGTATGTGGATGTGAATGTGTTTATGTGTATAGGTCCTCTTCCTTGTACAATGTTTTTTTATACTACCGCTGACCTTGCAAAATATATGTTACATGTTCTGGGCCTCTGGGTTTTGCTAGGCTGCACATTACTCTTACCCTTGACCCCTGTATTTTACCCACACTTGACCTCTGCATGATGTACATTATACAATACCTACTAGGCTGTACATTAGTTATTTCTGCATACTGCCTCTGTGTACTGGGCAGTGTTACTTTTGTATACACTTTGGTATTTTGTTGACACGCGTGCTACAGTATGTGTGTACAGTTTCAGCAAGTAGACTCATATTCAGTTTAGCCCTTCTGATGTAAGGTCCACTTTTCCATAATTTTTTTAGTAGCACTGCTAAGGCTGTGTTGGCTCTTTTAGGTGTTGGGAAATAAACAATCTGCCCCCAAAGGAGAAATATTGGACAAGCATGGTATAGATATTTATGTAACGCCTCTTTCAGACTCATGGTTAATCACAGTGATTTACAGTGCACTTAAACATGTTCCCAAAGCACGTTCTGCTTCAACCTAATAAGAGTGGTCGGTAAACATTTTGTGTACACGTTTGCACACAGTTGTGTTGCGGGTTGGGTGGGGTTGCTGCATAGTTCCTGGAAGAAAAATCTTGCTTCTAGCTGCACAGGTGCTTTTCCTCCTCTGGAAGAGGAACCAAACCACCCCCACCCAAATGCAAAGCAACCCATGAAAACACTTTGATTTGTGGCACGGCAAAGCTCCTACGTGTATAGTGTAAGCTAACAATGTTGTTTTTGACTGCAAGTCCTCAAGAGTCCTAAGTGGTTAACAAATGTTCGAAAACAGAGTTTGTATCTCTTCTCTCTCTCTCTCTCTCTCTCTCGATAAATTGCATTCCAGAACATCTTCTGGCCTAAAAATAAACCTATGATTGCATGTGCTACCCTTGTTAACATAATTGATAAGAATATAAAGAAAGTGAGAATCTGATTAAACTTAGAATGTAAAATGCATCGGTCTAATCACTGCCAGCAATAAGAAAAATAGCATGGCTCAAAAGGGTTTATATATTAGAAAATGTAAAAACTGAAAACAAACAATTTAAATAATAAATTAATGAACCCAAAAACAGTAATGTAAAATCATATTACAAACAGCATTTAATCTGTAAGAAAGTAAATGAGTGTCCTGCATTTAAGTTTCTTTACTGCTAAACTGAATGTTTAAATAAATTGTTTCCCTGCAAGGAAGATTGTGGATTCCTATCTCTCTAACTGCTGCAAAACACCATTCACCTAAAAAAAAAAGAAATCCCCAGAAGTCCATAAAAAAACAAAAAAACAATGCTGCTACAATCAGTAGTTTCTAATGCTGACATTTACATCACTACTGGGTCCCTTGCTGACATGAAGGTTGGCAGAAGAAAACACTGGACACAGAAGGACCAGGAGATTGACACTTCCGTATACACTGGATTTATTAAGTCTTTTTGTAACTATTTATTACATACAGGAAAAGGTGAGGTTACATATTTTATTATATTACACCCTTTTACTTCGAAAAAAAAAGAAGAGGGGGCACAGTAATAGTGAAGGCTATCAGTGGCGAGCGCGCAGGGAGAGCCTATATGGGGGTCTCGAAAAAAGTGAGGGTGTGCCCCACTACATCCCTGATTATAATATTAGTATGACTAACTGTAGAACATAACTGCCAATGCCATTTCCCAATGCCCTTTAACCAAATCAGTATGGAAGTTTACTAGCAACTGATACAAATAAACAAAATAAGGTAGATAAAATCCACAAGGCCCAAAAAATGTGACCTAAAAGCACTGCTCATGAACCAGAACAATAAAACAAACTCATGTCCGGAAATCCTTTGCATAAACAACTAATAAAAAAAACTACTATGATGAAGGGAAACTAATGTTTAATTACAGTCAGTGTGTCCATGTTCAAATACCATCTCCAAATTCCCATACTACAATTTGCAAGTGTCTAAGAAAATACAACAAATTGTTTCGCCGTGTTTAGTATTTTATTCATATATGTCTTTTTTTCATTTGGGCATAACCTTGCCATGTATTGCACATCATTTTAGTGTCATTTAAAGTTTTTTTGTAAATTAACACTGGGCCTTCTAGGCCTTTCTTACTATATGTTAGATATGATTTTTTTTTTGGTTTATATAAATCTGTTATTTATTTTTTTCTATTATGTATATATTGTAAATATGTTTTTACATTGTTTGCAAGATTTAAAAAAAAACAAAACCTAGGTGGGGTTAAAAGATAATTAAAAAAATAGATAATTAGATACATAAAGATTACTTTATGTAAAGCAGGCCTGGCCATGGGACATCACTTGTAGTAACTATTTTCCACTACTGGAAGTCTTTAGGCTTTTAGGGTAAAATGACTCACATTAAACCTGAAAAATGTTCTGTGAATGCAGAGCGTTATGGACCTATAAACTGAAGAGGAGAAACCACAGAGCCCTACAGTTTATTGAAGCAGATTAACTTTATTATCGAGGACCTTTTAGCACCAGAGAAGAGGTAAAAAGGGCCCTGTGGTAAAACTTAAAGTTCAATTTAAAAGAAAAATCACAAGCTTTTATGCGACATTTAAACATGTGACCCTGACCTTCCTAGTCATAATGATGTTAATATTATTAAGTCGAGGGGCTTTGCTGATAGGCGGCAGTCATAGGATTCAATACAAATTAGGAAGTAAAAAGAAAAAAGAAATATTAGTGCAATGCTGCCATCTAGTGTTCACTAGATTCCTTTGCGGCCAAACATTCAGATTCCTATATTTCATATAGTCTTATATTTTCATATAATGATCAGCATTTTATATAAATGTATTTGAGGAGTATTATAGAGTTACTCTATACATGTCTATGTCCAATATAAGGTGTACCAAGGTTTGCAGAGTTTCTTCACAGGCAAGAAGTATTGCATACATAAAAAACATTGGTCATTCATAAATTGGTCATACAAATTCATAGGAAATTATGTAAGCAACCCTGACAGCCAGTGGGAACCTTGGCCATTTTGCACTCTATCGGCTGGTAAAGTGCGCAGCAGCAACCTCTGTGTGCATGAATTTCCACATAAATTTGCATCAAACAGCTGAAGTCCAAGTCAATACAAAGTGGATTTTTTTTTTTTTTACAGAAAATGGTATAAAGAATTTACTGCATGCTAAATCAAGAAATATGTATTCATTTTTTAGGAGGTAAGCCAGAGAAACTTGATGTACTGTAGTTTTTGTCTTTGACATATGCTTTTTTCACTTTTTGACTGATTTGTCCACCTTTTCTTCATTCATTCTTATGAATTTTACTATTTTTTTTTTCCATTCTGTTACTTTAATTTGGTAAAGAGTAATAGATTGATGCCAAGTAGAACAAGCATCCTCAATTTACTTAGTCCTGTTTTTTACTAGTTTCCAAAAGGTTAAAATGTACATTTACAGGATTAAAGCTGTATGAAAAAGAACATGATGGATAGCATACTGACTTTTATAAAAATGGTTGAAGGTTGAAAAATATTCATGGATGTTGGCTCAGAGGTTAGTACTCTGGCCTGGGTCCCAGGTTCGAATCTTGGCTAGGACACTATCTGCATGGAGTTTGCATATTCCCCACGTGTTTGCATGGGTTTCCTCCCACATTCTAAAAACATGCAGTTAGGTTAATTGGCTTCTTCTAAAAAAATAAATAAAAAATAAAACTAAAAATGAGACTGTGGTAATGACATTTGACTATGGTGGGACATTAGATTTTGAGCCCCTTTTGAGGGAAAGCTGACATTATTATGGACTTTGTGTACTGCTGCATAAAAAGTCAGCACTATATATATACTAGTTAAAATTAGTAAAAACAAACTATGTGGCCCTAAATACACTGCCTAATTTCAGAACTATGTGGCAAATTAGGTTATTGATGATAAATACTTTAATTACTTAAGAGCTGAAAACATGCAAGCTTCATACAAAGTTAATGGAGTACAAATTGAGGAGTAACCAGTGGAGAAAAATCTCAGAGTTCTGGTGGATCATACACTTAATATCAGCACACAATGCCAAGTAACAGTTTCTAACTCAAGAAATATACTTTTCTTTGGTATAAAAAGACGCATAGAGTGGCATGGGGAGAAAGAGAGACATCTTGACCCTGTGGAAATCAGTAAGACCTTATCATGAAGATGCAGTTCAGATTTGAGCACCAATTTAGAAAAAGATGTTTCAGAACTAAAAAAGCGCAGAGAAGGGTAAATAAAGTGAACTCATCCATTCTAACCCATTGGGGTTAAAAATCATCTATTATAAATACATAAATAGTCCATATGATAAATTGGTCACAAAGTTGTTCACTTTAAGATATTGGCAAAGGGTCACTCCTGGCAGCTTGTGAAAAAAGAAGGAGCTTTCTCAAAGTAACAATTGTGATATTATGAAACATACTTCCACTGGAGCTTGTTGTAGCAAACTACATGGTCTATTTATAAAGCATTGAATCTGATATTCACTGAAACATTTCCTGCTGGAGAATCAATTACTGCTATTGAAACACATGAACTTGAAGGATTCCTGAAATGGAAGGGTTCAGTGAATGCAATAATCAATACTTAATAAAAAGACACGTGTGTTTTTTTCTATAAGGTTAGGATACTCTGGATGAAGGTTTTTATTTTTTTGTACTTAATTAACTTAATTAACTTTTTTCAATGCAAATAGGGACAGCATAAATGCTTTAAAT
>NC_092860.1:90806816-90813297 GCF_032062135.1 Pyxicephalus adspersus
CCACTCATCACCCTGTAGGTAGATTGGGATTCTTCTAGGTACAGTATCTAGCCCTTTAAAGAAGAATTAAGCTTTGCATTACTCACCTGTCCCTGTTCCCTTGCACGGTGCCGCTATCTTATTCTTTTTTCACTTCCTCTTTGTAATCTCTTGCCACCTTGATTGGCCAGGCTGGGATGTCAGAAGTTCATTAATCCCGGAACCTGAAGTGATCAGGCAGGTAGGAGGCATTAATACATAATTGACAAGGCCTAGCCCTTTCTGAATTAATGAACCACCTGTTTATGTATTCTCAAAAGAGGAACTTTAGTTCTGCTTCAAGCTGTAAAAAAAAAAGTATAGTACCTGCAGGCTTTCTTTCTTGTATGCAAAAAAGGATATGAAGCACGCTGTAGAGGAGCTTTCCCTCTGTCATTGTCCTTATTTTCTGATTTGACTATTCTGCAGCAGAACTTAACATAAAGAATTAAACTTTAAAAAAAAAGTCACTCACCTTAACTTCTCCAGAGCCCCCAATTTCTCTGGTGCTGTCTTCATTTGGCCCCTGTGCTGTCCTGTAATCTAACTTCATTGCGGCAGGGAGGAAGCACAGGGTCCGTCATCTTCCTTCACCTTCTTCTGGCTGCGCTCCCCGATTTTTTACTTACTGCACAGGCATGAGATTGGTTATGTAGCCTGTTGTACATGGGAAAAAAAGAGTGCCAATCTCATTGCACATGTATGAGATCTACTTTTTTCCCCATTACAGGAAAAAAACCCTTCCGCACATGCCTGAGATTGGGCATGCACAGAAGAAGCAGCCAGAAGCCTCCATGGATGTGTGATGCATGTATCCCAGGAGTCTATTCACTCCTATTCTGTCTTCACTACTGTGGTGGTAAAGACACAAGGGGAGGGTTGTCCCCCCTTTTATGAAAAATAAAACTTTTGGTGATAGGTCCGCTTTATGTGTCCACAGTCTTATATGCAGTCTTTTTTCCCTTCTCACACTGGATCCTTCTCTTCAGACCTGTGTTTAATCATAGACCTTCCCCTGTCCAGGCAGTTGTCTACTTGGTAGTTCATGTGACTATAAAGTTCCTTGTCTTTAAGATCCACCTGCCTAGGCAGAAGGAGAGGCACTGACAGCTGCATTGTCCCTTACCTTGGTCTACACATAATAGAGTAGTATTACTGTACTACAATTGTAGTTTGAATGTTACCTATGACTTTGCTTTTAGTTTGCTGCTTACACACTGCAGTTGAATCCATCATTTAGCTCTCCCACACCACTTCCACACTTGCTAAAAGTACATATCTGCTGGGAATTTTATTTTTCGTTTTAAAATAAAAAGGTTTAAATAAAAAGAAATACAAGGGGATCCAAAAATAATTTAACATAAAAAGAGCATAACATTAACAATCACAATTAATGACTAAAATGCCAGCAAGTTTATTTTATCCATTTAATTATCGTCATTTCATTCAGTTAGTTTTTTATGTTGTAAAGTAATAAAAGAAGAAAAATGTAAAGGTGAAATGATCATCACCTAAATTGAAAAGGTCTAAAAAAAAATCTGTTCTGGTTGTAATACTTTATTTTAGGAAGTGCTGGAAGCAGTCTGTTTAAAGGGAATTGTGTCCTTTACTGTTTGTGAGAGTGGAATTAAAGAATCCTATCTTGAAAAAGTGCTAAGAAGAAGTGTTTATTGACAACAGACATGTGCAAAGCCCCCCCCCCCCCAAAAAAAAATATATATATTTTGAAAATATTTGCTAACAAAAAGCAAATGACTTTAGGAAACCCATTCCAGGTTTGCGGGATCAACCATGTACACTTATGAAAGTGTATCCTTTCCAGCCTTGGAGAACTTTAATAAATCAAGCCCATAGTCTATAAGGAAGGTTTCCCCACCTCCCAAGGGTTTATGAAGAGGTCACATTGAATGAGAGAAAGAATAAGAGCCCCAGCAGTATGTTAGGAGCCATTCAGATCACACAGAGCTACACAATAATGCCAAACATATTAGAGGAACAGGGTTTCATCCAACATGAACAGAAAGGAGACCAGCATTGGCAGCATACACTGGAAAGCCACAAGTTAGGTATTATTTAGGAGTGCTTATTGTAAGTGAATGCATACACAGCACAGCAAACATCAGTGAACATGGTGCAATACACAGAAACATACAGTGACAATAAACTATATACAACTATATACAATAGGCAAGACTGTCAGGATCAGGAACAGGATTTCAGAGGGCAAGTAGGCAGATCACCAGTAAGGATTCCAGTATAAGGTTTCAGGTTCTATGCTAAAGCAGAGGGAGGTATGTGAAGCCAGAATATTTAGGCCTACTAATTAGGAGCCACAGGTGTAGCTGCACCAGGAGGTAACTTTGCAACCAATCACCTGCTGGTTGCCCGTGGAAGCACCCGCAAGGCGTGCCACCACAGTGCCACCAGCATAGGGAGAATCAGGTTTCCTGACAGGAATGGAGTTCCCGTACAACAACAGAGAAGACTCAAGAATGGAGCAGAGGTTTATGAGGCTGCTTCAATCCACTGCTTCCACTGCCCACACCCTGTGATAAATAGATCCCTGCATATACAAATCCACACCAACTGTATTCCCTTCACCTGACTGGCTGAGAATTATCCCTTACTCTTTACAAGCAGTCTCCTGGTACCACATAGTTTGCAGCAATCCATAATAAAATGTTATGCACCAGAAAAACTTTACCTGTGAGTATCAGGTATTTTTTTTTTAATTTCTTAGAATATCTCTAAACATACCTGATGAAGCCTACTAGGCGAAAATGTTAGGCAAAAAGAGACGATATATAATGCAATATGCTGTTTTGCCTACCAGTATTCCCAGTGACCCCCATCTACTTTGGACTATAGGAAAATAAATGAAGTGGATCTCTGTATAGAACAGGCATTTCCATCCAAGGGTAACATGGACCTATGAATATGATTTTGTGATGATTATGCAAGTTTTCACTTACACCTTGATATGTGTTTTCAACATAATTTGATATTGTTTGTCACTTAACCGTATTTTTATGATATTATAAGCAAGTGTGCCTAAAGAACCCCTGCTTTTTTATCTTTCCTTTTTTAATGTAATACAGTAGGTTGTAATCCCTGTCCTTAGATCTATTTTACTAAATTTTGAAAAGGGAGAATGTAAGGGGAATAGGAGAGAGAGAAAAAAAAGGGGAAACAGGAGAAAGGAAAAAAAAGCCAAAAAAGACTTTGGGGGAGAGGAGATGGGCCCACATGGAAGTAGGTGCAGGGACAAGGAACAGCTAGTAATCAAGAGGTAATGGACAACAAAATGCAAAACGATTTACCAAATATGAACAGTAAAAGTATGTGGTCTCAATATACACCTGATTAGATGGAAAAGGAATCCGCAATGATGGGTAGCCCCATCCTTTCTCTTGTCTAATAGTGGATTCAGGTGATGGCTTATCTGGAGGGTTTTGCGATACATGTCAGGTAGGAGGGTAACTGTCTTCATCAAGATCTATTGAGCCCTTATGCTAAGTTGCCAGCATGATGATAATTACTATACTAATATAGTAATAATTCTGCCAAAGCACATTTTGTCACCTCTGAGGATTTGGAGATCAAGGACCCAGCATGTGAAGTACTTGTCTATTTCAAGCCGAGAGGAAAGGGTGTGCCCCAGGAGCTAGTTAAGAACACATACAAAAGTATCAAACAGAAAGTCTGAGCCAAAAATTTCAGGGATTTTACATAATCAATCAAGTATTATTTGGGATGAGGAGAGGAGACACCAATTGTTGATAATGGAAGTCTATATCACTTACCAACACTATGTGCAAAACCAGACATTTCCACCACCAACTACTTCTCGATGACTTGGGCTACATCACTTATAATTGCCAAGAGCAAAGGTCAGCAAACTTTTTTGGCCACTAGGCCATTTCAGGGCTTGGCAGGAGCACACTAGGCTGGACTCTCTCTCTCGAGTCCCGCCCTATCTGCTCTGCCCCACCAGGAGCGCCCCCTGAAGGGAAATCCCTCTCTTTCGCAATGCATACGGAGGAGAAGGAATGATCCCTATTTACCCCAGCGGCGGAATTGTAAATGCTGGCCGCAATAAATAGGTAAGGGAGCCACCACACGGAGGCTCAAGAGTCGCATGCAGCTCCAGAGCTATTCGGGCTCCAGTGGTTTGTTCTGGCTCCGCCGAGTTTGCCAACTCCTGGCCTAGAGAGTGGCCTCCATTCTGGTATTCAGAGCCTCTGTTGTAAGCTCTAATGGGCAATGCCTGTACTAAGAGATAATAACTTGGTGGCAGGAGCTCCGTATAAGTGCATGCTCATGCTGCCATGTTCAGGCCATGTCCACTTATTTTCAATTAAAATTTTAGGTTTATGAAAAAAAAAATACCTCTGACTTCAAGGACAAATTGTATTGATATCAATGGCCACCATGTTTTCAAATTATTAGCAAAGCGTAATGTGTAATGAATACTAGTGTGTTGACATTGTGAAATAAAGTGTATGTAAAGCCTATTATTTTTGTTTATATAATAGAATATTGTATCATTGTATCCATTATTTGGGATGAGCTTTGGGTTGGGGCTTTTTTTTGCACATCCAAGGTTCATTGGACCTGTTGAAATTTCAGCAGATTTGATCAGGACACATTTTTTTTAAAATAATAACTTCATGGTCATTGAACCATAGATTACCCTGGTTAACCAGAGGTTAACTAGGGGTTACAATGGCCATAAGTAGCATCAGGAATCCTGGGTAATCTATCATTACAACAGGATTTCGTGATTCGTGATCTTCATGATTAACATTTTACATCCTTACAGCAATCTGCTTGATGTGGACTTCTGGAGACAATTTATTTTAAAGTTTACCTGGTAAGTATGTGTTTGTGTTTCATTTCAATTAATGACTTAGCTACTACAAATTTTAGTCCAAGGTGCGATAAGTATATATTGCATCAATGCCAAATATCATTTAGCAATATGTAAATACAAAACGAAAATATATAAGGATTTTTAGGGCATATAATCTTAGTCCAGGTATCAAAAAATAAAAATTTACATTACAACAAACACATATAATTGTTAACATTTAAAAAGAGACTAAAACTTTTGGGTGAAACAGTCTCAATTGTTGTTTGACGTGTTCCATAGACAGAGTCCACTTCATCAGGAACTTAATTGAGATCTACAAAATGCATATACCAGCATATTTCAAAATATAATTCCACATATTAGTAAAAAAATAAAACATATAATAAACATAATAAATATTACAACCTCATAAAGAAATCAAGCCTTGAAAGATACTAATGTTCACATGATTAGCTCATTTCCACAATTCAAGTACTTAGAGCAGTGTGATTACATCTGCTTATTCTGTTTTCGAAAAACCTATCATCAAAAGCAAAAGAGTAATCAAAGAAAAAATTTTTTTTACCTAACTGTTACCTTACCTAAACCTTACCTAATTGAACCTAAAACCTATTAATATTCAAGCATTACTTACTTCATACAAGTTTAGAATTCAAAATGAGGTTTGTGAAGTAATTACAACTTATAGAGATACTTTAACGAACTTACCCATCCAGCAAGCCCGCGGCGTCCCTGGGGATCACAGCCGCAGAGGGAGACGTCGCTGCAGCAGGCAGCATGGTCGAGGCTGCTGCCCTGCTTGCAGCGTGTCACTCCCTGTAGGCGGAGGGATCTGTTCTACCCAAACTACTGTTCAGCCAGGCGGCATCCCCAGCATTTCTATGGACGTGAACAAAGAAAGTCTTGTTCTCAGCACTCCTGTGGATGTAGGGCACTGGGGAAAGTAGGGCATGTCCCAGGGGTGCTGTGGGAAGAGGTGCGCACGCTACCACGCATGCCGCTTGTACCCCCCGGGGGCGTGGCACTCGGCTGCCTCGCCGCCGGGCGGGACATAGTTAGTTTGAATTCCGGCAGGGGATTTAGTTATCCTCCAATCAAATGGCGCCAGGTGGCGCAAGGTCGTTGGGCACTCCGGCCATTTAAGGAGAGCTTGTCCTGAACACCATTGCCCGCTATAAGCCTCTGTGTGCACAATGTGCCTGGGTGCGTTCACTGTGTTGATTCATTTTACCCTGTTGTCATTACCAATAGCAACTCGGTCTGATACCTGATTCTGCCTGAACTCTGCATGCCCTGACCTTGGATTGTTTGTGACCACTCTTGCCTGCTGCCTGCCCTGACCTCGGATTGTTCCTGACCTACCTCTGCTTTACCCTTCTCTATCACGCCTGTCGGACTGACCATCTCTGAATAACCCTTGTCTTGTTTTATGCCAACAATAAAGCTAGGATTCTTGGAGTTGGCTGTGGTTTGTGTGCCCAGGCGCATTATAGATACTCTATCATGGATTGCTGACCTTGCCTTCACCTCTGAGTATCATTATTATTATTATTGTTATTATTATTAAACAGGATTTATATAGCGCCAACA
>NC_092860.1:90815224-90926904 GCF_032062135.1 Pyxicephalus adspersus
TAAAGAGTCGGACAGAGTGGACTTCAAATGAAGTGAAAGTGAGAGAGGGTGGGGTAGAAAGGACTCTGTATGTACAGTTAGGTGAGAGAAGGAGACCCACACCACCCCCTACCTTGTTGGCAGGTCTAGGGGTATGTGTGAAGTGCAGGAGAGAGCAGCGGCAGAGTCAGAGGAGGAAAGCCAAGTTTCAGTGAGAGCCAGAAAGTTCAGAGATTTAGAAAGGAGAAAGTTGTGTATGGAGGTTAATTTGTTGCCAACAGATCGGGCATTCCATAGGCTGCCAGAGAGAAGGGGAAAGGACTTATGGGTAGGGTGAATGGGGGTGAGGTTAGGAGAAGGAATGTCTTACTGAGAGTATATGGAAAGTGGAGTCTGTGTCGGGGACCAGGGTTGGGTGAGATGTCACCAGAGAGTATCAGTAGAGTAGGAAGGTACAGGAGCACAGACAGAGAAATGAGGAGAGTGAAGGAGCAGAGAGGAAATGAGTTATCAGACCGGGGAGGACAGGGAGTAGTGCCAACAAAGAGAGAGCAGGATGAATAATACATTTTTACAGATAATTGGGAACCATATGCGTACAATAAACAATGTAGCAAACTGAAGTCCAAGAGAAGCAGTCCAGTAATAGGGGTTCAAGTGAGGCTTGTAAACTTGTTCCAGGAGTGCAGGATGATGATTCAGTCAAAGAGATGGTTTGATGAAATACCAGTTTAGATATATATATATATATATATATATATATATATATATATAAATACACACAATCACTTGTAATCCTCCCCATATCAGCTGTTATTCTGTATTTGTGGTATTGTTTGGTATCTTTTTGAACAGGGACAGTACCACTTTATCACTGTGTGAGTATGTTGGTTTTTTTTTAGTATATTTTTGAACATTGTTCATCTCCATTTATTTATTTGGTAGACTGAGTGTTTTTCTCAGTATCAATCCATACCATGTGAATGCGGGCACTGCACAGTGTTTTTTTTCTGTATGCTGCATATACTTTTCTATATTTATTAATATTTTGTATGTATGCAGAACTCTCATGCCTACTGTTTTGTATTCTTGGTGTGATTCTCTGTACTCTCAATAAATCTGGATGTATTTTAGCAGAAGCTGTCTTCATCTGTTTGTTGTGTGTTTTGCATGGGCTGTTTTCATGTTCTGTATGCATGGCCACAGTACAACAGATTTCTTTTGCAGGATGCATCTAATTTTCAAAATCAGTTATGATTTTGCACAAAACTGTGTCTTTTTTTATGGATCCTGGGTTAGCTTTTCAGTAATTGTTTTATTCTGAATCAATGATCACTGCACTTGTAACACTTTCCATATGCTTCATATTCTGTGTGCACAATTCCTAATAACCATTCTTTTGCTGGATGAATGAGCAAAACACGCTTCAATTCTCTGTGTATCTGTGTTCTCTTTTGTTGTATGCATAGTATCACTTTTCTATTCGGTATATTTCATGTAACTCTTACATTCATTGTTACATTAGTTTAAATAATAATAGGAAAAGTCAGTATCTTGTGCCGTATTCTAGGCCAGTGGGCCCAAGGGTAATATTGCATCAACAAACCAAGTTGGGGTCCACAACTAAACCTTAAGGGTATAGTGGGAAAGAAAGCTTCCTGGCCCCCTGAAACTTTTTTTTTTCTCAGCTTTTTGGCCCCCTGTAGGTCTTCTTCCCAGGATCATTGTGGGTCTGTAAACTTTGGTGCTGTCAGCCACTTATCACAATCTGTTTTAGAGCCATTCAAATTTAAGACAGTTCTGATCCACCTGTCAGACGGCCGCGGCCAGGAGTTGGGGACCCCTATTGTAACTGATCCAGGCCACAAAAGAGGGGCAGCACCCTAGGCCACATGTTGGCCACTAGAAAACAATCCCAATTAGGAGAACCTACACTTTGCAGCAATCTCCATTACTTCTGATGGTAGTGGCAGGGGAATCATGTTAGCAAGTTCTGGTTATTTTTTATAGAGAAGCCATTGTCAAAAAAAGGAATGTAAAGTTTGCCACTACCACTGCAGACATGTACCAATGCCAAAAGTAAATGTTTAAAAACATGCCTTACAGTGGGGTTAGGGTGCTTTTCAGTTTGCCTTTGAGGGGGACATTCAATTACAGTTTTGGGGATACTATAAAGTTGTACAAGATGTTACATAAATGCACAACTTTTATTGACAGAGACTGGTACTCTTGCTGGGCTCATTTGTTTGTGTTATTGATTTTTCTCCTTTGCAATCAGCCTGACATACATTCAACAGCAGCACCTCAATTTTATTTACATGTGGTCGTAAATGTGGTAAATAGCAGTATCCCCAACCAACACCATACTTTGTGTTATCCCTATTAAAAACATATACCCACCCCAAATCCACCCCAATACTACTAGCTATGTTTTTAATATAATTTGGGGTTTGCACATTGGCTAGCACTCTTGTGTTCAGCACTAGGGTTCTATATTTAAAGTATACTACACAGGAATTGTAGGTGTTAGTATGGGTTTACACATTCTTCCTGTTAGGGACAAAATACTTTAAATATGTGATATGGACAATAAATTAAAACATTATATTAATAATAATCTTTTCATAGTGTTATTACTATCAATCATTTAGTGCCTCTACTTTTGTTCCTGGTCTACGTATGTCAGAACCAGACTTCTCATCTACATCTTACATATGTCTTTGTCTCCCATGTGTCCTTCTACATGTATTAATCCTTCTGACTATTTGACAGTCAGTTTGCCCATCAATGCCAATTTCTACAGTTACTGTCAATGCCAATTGGTCTGTCCATCAAACCACTTTTATTAAGTGTCTGTCTTTCAATGTCAAGAATCTTTTTCAGTGTCAGTCAGTTTGCTCATCAATCTTAGCCCATTTGTGTCTGTCTGTAGGCATACAGTATATACCTGTACAATCATGCAAATAATTTTATGGTCAGTGCCAGTCTTTTTGTGTTTCTCTGTAGGATGATACAGCTCAATTGTTAATTTCCAAATATTCTACATTAAGAGTCAATCACATTGTCCATCGGTATATTTCTTGCCTTAATCTTGTTGGTAACAAAAATGTATTTTTTGTTTACCTCTGACACTTCTGAACATCCTTCCCTGCTTCCTCACTTTTCCTTTCTGGTTCACCAGGATGTATTACTGCTGTCTGGGAAGCCTCCAGAGTTCTGTGAGGGACAGCAGGGAAAATGCGGGATCCTTGTCTGCCTGTACTAAGCATTAAAACACATTGCTGACACTGATATTGTACAGGCATTCACCTACATGTGGCTTCAGGACAGTGCCTATTACAGAATGCTTTTCATACTCCAAAAATAGTCAGGGTGTGAAGAAAAGTTCAGGGCTTTAAAGGTGTAATGAATTGTGTTTGAAAGGGCATCAACCATTTCATGCATGTAAAAAAGCCTAAAAAGGGTTTCTTGATAGGTGTCTCATTAAGACAAATTTCTGTATGTCTTTTATTGTTTGTCTGTGCTTTAGTGCCAGGCTATTCCATCAACTATGACCTATAAGTCTACTTATGTTACTGTCAGTGGGATTTCTGGTATTTCCATCAATGCCAGTCAGTATTTCTGATAACATGTCAGTTACTTATCACCACCAGCCATTCAGGCAGGATTAATAAATGTACATACTTGTGGGAATGGTGTCTAGTCCCAGTAAATGTCAGGGTTAGTAAGCCTGCTGTGCAAGCCCTGACCCTAGACCAGCTAGGGTCAGGGCTTGCACAGCAATTTCTCTACTGCCAGAAATACCCTCTGCCAAACAATAACCTCAAGCCTAGCAAAAACCCATAGCCATGATCTCCAACATTCGTGCCCACTAGTTGTACTTACTGCATATGCCCCCAAACCTACCTCTCTCCTGCACTGCTGCCTAAACTGCAAATTATCTGTAGAGGAGAAGATCCCTCCATGCTTAGAGCAATGTGTAAAAAAAATATAAATAAAAGGCAAAAGGGAATGGGTCCATTGCATCAAAAATTTTCCAACCTACTAATGCAGTAGTGGCTCATTTGGCGTTGGCAGTGATAAATCATACATGTAAAAGGAACGGTTCTATTGAGTTCTGTAAGACTGAGAGAGTAATCCATCCCAAGGTATCAGTCAGCTTGCATAATTAGGCCTGTGGACAACTGAAACTAAAAATGTTTGGTTACCAGTAAAGGTGTACATTTAGGAATGAAGGCTTTATCATGCCCAAAGTTCTACAAAGCATCCAGGGCCCAGGTCAGAACTCTCCCAAACTCTGAAAAACATATTTTCATTCCTATGTATATGTGAGAAAACCAAGTGACACATTCGCAACGTTTATAATCCTACCAGCCGGTGGCACACAATAAATATACACAGGTAACAAGTTCAAATCTCTTATGTTTGTGTGACTTATGCAGTTAATGATCTATTATTCTACAATAGTTATATTTAATGTACCAAAATGTGTTTACAAAAACAATGTGGCATACAGCAGAGAGTCTGTCTTTTAACAAACATTCACAACAGGTAAATCTTCCGGGTGCATGCCTTTTTAAAGTCACATTTATTGCTTTATAACCATTCCATTTAAAATATTGAACCAAAACCACCACCAATGCTGCATCCTTAAAATGTTTAATATTGTCCAAATGAAAAGGATTAGTAAAAAGAACAAAGATAGCAAAACATATTTAAAGCACTTGGTTGGTTACACACACAACAACTAGCAGCCCTTGTTGGGAAAGGGATATGGATAAGGTCTTGCTTTAACATGACTGCAGTTTAGAAAACATGTTTACTCTGGCTGAGGTCATTAACTATTACAGTTGTTTTTCACTTAAGGCTCAGCAAACCAAAGGCATTTTTATGCACATAAGATCAACAGGTCCAACAAGAATGGAAGGTTCTATTTGATGATCATTTTTCACACACAAATACACATGGATGGTGTGAGTCTCTATGGGGTCCTTACAAGAATTGTTCCGCTTCCTTCCACCAAACAGAGGTTCTGTTCTCTGATTGGTTGAGAATGTCAATAGGCCTGATTTAATAAAGCTCCCTAAGGCTCTTTAAGAAGATACACTTTCATCGGTGAACCTGGGTGATTTAGCAAACCTGGAATGGACATAATAATTAGTTAGCAAATGTTTTCAATCCTGAACCAGATCCATAACCAAAGCTGTTATATCGCAAATTACTTGGTATATGTACTTCCCGTTTTTTTGTATAAAACTGAAAAAAACTGAATAACTGGTACCTGAGATTTTTTTTTATCTAGATAGGTCTACAAGCCAACTGACAAATAGCTAACATGTGCAGCCATAAGCTGGTCTCAGACTCCAAACACATTTTACACTACTAACGTTTTATGTATTATAAGAATTATGCTTAAAGAACTGAACTCCATCAAGTATTGAGCTGACAGAACATTTTATATATCTGCAAACCATTTCTGAACAAGAAGTGTGCTCCCCTGACTGTCTTTGACAGGTGCTGGTCCCAGACTAGTAATTGGGAAACAATCAGCATGGTTCCCAATCACGTGATTATCACGAGAAACAATTATCATAATTGTATCAGCCAGCCATGTCAATTCAAACACTGTGGAATGTGTCCAAATATTTATTAATGCATGTTGGCACAACACAAATTAATTCTGGTCTATGTTTTGCAATAAAAACAGTAGTAGGATTAAGTATTTTTTCTCTTCTATTTAGGTAAAATAAAAAGTTATATATATAGTTTAAAAAAAAAAAAAACACTTACAAAATTGTACTTTCACTTTAAGTTACATTTGCAAAAAAACAGGTTTGTTCCTTGGCACTGTTGAAGAATAGACCACTAGATGGCAAACTTGTTTCGTTTAAATATAAAAAAAGGTCTTGAAAATGGCCAGCTAACAATTATATTGCACTAAACTGGTTTAGCTATTTAAAAAAAAAAAAATATATATATATATATACTTTATGTATATAAATAATATAATAAAATTATTTTGTTTATTTCTACAAGGTCCAAAATAATGATAAACATAATTATAAAAATAATAATATGTACAAATTAAAATATAATATGTACAAATAAAAATGTACAAAACAGTTACAAATGCAACAATTCTATAAGAATGATTGATGGGAAGCTTTACAACTAGGATAAAAATATATAAGTTTTTTTCCCATGGAGAAAAACAAATTTGACAAGATTTGGAGTTATAACACATTTTATTAAAATAAGAAATTTCCCTTGTATTCATTGTAGTACACAAAATTCGAATATTAAAAATTCGGTAAACCTGAACAACATCTGCACATACCCAGTTAGTGGCTTCAAACCAGGACACACAATTTAGGCTCAGTTTAGTTTAGATATTGCGATGAGGAAGGATGTCTCCCTACAGCCCTTGAAGTTGGGTATGGCACCAAATAAGTATAAAGGTTTAAAGCATGGTCGATTACTAAACCTGCTGTAGTGGCAAACTTCATTTAGAATATTCTGATTAGTTTTAGTTACACTTAGTTTTTACCATGTACTAACATTGGCTGGAACCCCCAGATCCTTGATATTTTCCCCAGCACTGCAAATTGCCAACAGCTCAGTGGGCCTGATTCATTAAAGCTACAGCTACAATAAAGATACACATTCATCAGTGAACCTGGGTGATCCAGCAAACCTGGAATGGATTTCATACCCTCTTATCTGTTAGCAAATGTTTTCAATCCTGGACCAGATCCATTTTAGGTTTGCTGGATCTCCCAGGTTCACTGATAAAAATGTATCCTCACCAGCCTTGGAGAGCTTTAATAAATCGGGCCCATTGCATGTTCTTGAACCAGAAAATCTGGTATTTCATGTAATGACCCTTTCCCTTCACATGAATTTGTTCATACTCTAATGCTCAGTGTTTTATGGTAGATACAGAAAAAAACAACCATTTTTCTTTTTTTTAAAAAAAAGCCTTATTTAATATTTAAAATAAATGAATATACATATTTTAAAAATGTTTACCTTTATATATATTATTTTTTCATTACAGCAAATTATATTTATTAAACTGCTGATCATACTGCTATTAAGAATAAAATAGCATGTATAAAATAGCAAGTCGATCAGGGTTGTCATTTACAGTAGAAAAGACTGCACTGGTCTGCAAGACAAAAAAATCTATATGGCAGAAAAGTAGACTTGACCTAGATAAAAGTGTAGATATTACTAATGTCTCAAATATTTTATATAGTCTCCTTATATTAAAACATTTTATGGTTACAAAACTTTTAGAGTAATGAAAACGTACTTAAAAAAGTACAACATATTTTTTCGAACCCACAAGCCATCCCCCACCACCAGTACCACTTATACAGTATAGGTGGCACAGGGATTGATGCTGCAGGTTACAGACTACAACAATCAGTGTGCAAAACTAAAAGACGTTGATTTTATTTTAAATCAATAATTAACAGTGGCTTTGAAAATGTATCAAATAGCTAACTGCCATCCAGATATTGTGTGTCCTTAAACTGGCACCAAGCTATCCCCTGGGGCCCATCCTATACCTTACCCCATTAGCACAACCCTTATAAGGGATTTCTTTGTATACCAGGCCTTCCTGGCTCAGAGCACAAGCTGGAAAGTCTTGGGTTTATAATTTCCAACCAATCATTTATTAAGGGACAAAAGGACAATCTAATAAAAATTAGGCTTTACATGACCTTTACATAAAAATGGGCCAGCCTGACAGATTTTGAATGGGACTAAACAACTGTGCAAAGTGGGGAACAAGACCCCATTGGGTTTGCTCATTAGATGTATAGACTCAGCATGTTATCATATACACTACACACAGACAGTAGCATAGACATCCAGAGAATATTCTAATCTTTTGTACTCAGAGCAAAAGATAAATTTAGGATTAAAGGCCTTTGTGACCACTGCCTTGTATTCTGTCACTTTATAAATGAAAGGTAATAATATGTCAATAGTAAGAATGACAGTAAATGTTGATGTACAGATACAATGCAAAAATAACAAATAATAAATACTGAGAGGTGTAACAGAAATGTGTTACATATAACACTGTGATCATCACTGCATAGCATTATAGGTTTTTGTGTATAAATATTTTAGGATTTTTCCAAAGACTCAATTCGGTACAAACTATCTTGTGAAAAACTGTAACACTGACACCCAAAAAAAAAGAATACCATCTCTTGTTTTCAGGATAAAAGAAAGACTCAGGATTGGAGGGTTATGTGACCACAACTATGTATTTTGTCACTTCATAAACAAAGGTTAATAATAGTTTTAAATGTCAGCATTTAATTAGAGGGGGTTGGGATAGAAGTGGGATAGGTGGTTTAAACATTGATGCTAGCGCAACATTAGAATTGACTATCACATGCTACTGATTTTTTTTCCTATTTCACTTTCATAAAGACCAATTAGAAATGCTCGGAAAAAAGGGTGCTATAACTTTTAACATTATATAAAATGTCCTGGTAAATAATTTATTGACTTTGGAGTTTTATGAAAAATGATTTTTGGTCAGAGTTTTGGATTATAGCAATTTTTCTCTGTCTTTTCATGGAAGCTTGTGGTATTTTCAAAAATAATAATTTATTTGAAAAAGCACATCAGGTAAAACTGCTCAGTGTAAAACCCCCAAGCATTATAAGTCAGTGATGAGCAGAATGACAGTAAATGTTGATGTACAGCTACAACTCAAAAGTAACACTTAGTAAATATTGTGAAGAGTAAAAGAAACGTGTTACCTACATATAACACCGTGATCATCACTGCATAGCATTATAGGTTTTTGTGTATAAACATTTTAAGAATTCTTTCAAAGACTAAATATGGTCTTAAAATTCTTTCAAAGACTAAAAACCATTTTGTAAGTGTATAGGCTGATGTATATCTATTAAAGTGGTAAATACTTCAACCCTAACCACAAACTTTTCCTTTCTGCTATTTTTTAGTATTGCAAATATTCAATTTTAATGGTGTTTCTTATATTTGTTTCATAACTGCAAAAAAAATTTCTTTTCTGACAGAAATTGCTCTTCTCGTCAAACGATGTAAACACCATTTCATAGATACAGTACAAGGTGAGCATTGTTATCCTAGAACAGGAGGTAAGTTACTGGCATCGGATAAAAATAAAATGACAAAAGGCAGAAATAAATAACTAAATAGCCACACAAAGCACCAGTAAGCTGCAATATATAACATTTTTTCTTTAAGGTTTAGATATATTTTTATTACAATAATAAGGATTATTTGATACTAAAAACAGAATTTTTTTTAGACAAGCTAAAGGCAGATCCTGGAGATTATTTTAAGACGAGATACATGATCCCAAATAGTTAAATATGAAGTCAAATAGTTATCTTTATTTGGCAAATAAAACATTACAAGCATCCATTGTTTTTTTTTTTAGGCACACCAGTGGGAGAGGGTTCATCAGGCCTGATATATGCTGAACATAATATGCCAATTGTCCACTATTTATTTATCTAATCCATTTAAACTCACCTTAAGCTCTGATGAAGGTGGACTGGTTAACCCCTGAAAAAATGGAAGCTGTTTTTGTGATGTCCTATGTGGAAAATAGAGAAGGTGGAAAATGGTGGGGAAAGTGAATATGCATGTTCCTGGCTGTTTTGTAAGGGGGCAGTAAGCTTTAAAAGCCTCCTGAAGCAAGCTAGTTTCACCTTTGCTTACCTGTGTACTTCATTTGCCTCAATATTTTACAGTAACAAAAAAAGGTAACACTAAAAATATAAAAAATCAACACACACACACACAAATACAAAGAAGACTACATTAAATAAGCATCAGTGAAAGTTTGAGCTTTTGTTTGATTTTCATGATGGCAAAATTACTAATTTATCACAAAATCAATCTTTTAAAAATACTATTAAAAACAATGCAAGAACTTTTAGGAAAAACATAATTACATTTGACCATGTGGTGTATTTTTTTGCAAGTTGCACTTTTTAGGTAGATATAACCCTCACAGGGCCATTCCCCGCAATCAGTATTCACCCAGCTATACATGGCTATATTAGTTTTAGTTATCCTTTTCTTAGTTATCCTATATTAGTTGTCCTTTTCTTTCTGTAGTTTTAGTACTTGCTAAAATCAGATTTTGCAATTCAGAAAGAATTTGGGAGATGGAAAGATAGGGGATTGGAGTTGTAAAGAGTTGTTGCAGGGTTGTGTTGCAGTTTTGATGTTCCTGGTGTCAGTTGTATATGGTGAGTTGTTTTTATTTTTTTATGGAAATTATATGTATGTTTTGTGCCTATTTTGAGGAAGTGGTTTCTATTGGTTGTTTTTTTTAAATATTAGTTTTTTGTTATTTTGTATCTTATTTCCTAAAAGTGGTATGTGGTATTTCTGTGGCCCTTAATTAAAACAACTTTCTTACATAAAACATGTTTTCACACTTTATCAGCAAAATATGTTTTCAGCCACCGGCCACTTTTTCAGGTGCCATCAAAGAAAAGACTTTTATTTTGCCTTGATTAGGGATGTATTAATAGATACTTCTGAAAGGCCGGCGGCAGTATTTTGCCTTTTCTCTAACTCATGGCTGATAGCCAAGTCTTCCTCCCAGATCTTCATATATTAGAGTATTTTTTTGGGGGAGGTCAAAGATACATAGCTTTGTGAGATTTTTCCTTTGGGCAGGGTGATGGATTTGCAGGAAGGTTCCAAGGGGATGTGTTATGCCCTATACAGACCCTCGAGGGGGGCGCTACAGTTTGCAAAGGAGTGGCGTGAGCCCTCAGAAGAGCCAAATCGCAGAATCTAAGCAGTAACAAGGTTTTCTCCAGGAGCCTCTAGTGGTGAGGATGTTGTGCTGCTGGTTACTGCCAGGTTTTGGTCCTTGGGCCCACCAGGGTGGGCAGGATGATGCACGGTACCAAATCGTTAGGTGGGAGAATTGTCAAGGAAGGCCGGTGTTGAGGCAGGTAGCAAGAAAGAAAGGTCAGAAACAAGCCAGGGGTCAAGAACCAGAAAAGCAGAAAATAGACAAAAGTGACGCAGGGCCACCGCAGAGATCACAGGAGACAAAAGAAGCCACAGGAGACACTAGAGCCGCCGGGATCACCACAGACACAAAGGGACACTGGAACAGCATGGAAACTACAGACTGGGCAACAAGGGGAGCTAGGGGGATTGGGCACTAGTGGAGATATGTTGCACAAAAGCTGAGTGCTGTTTCTGATTGGCTGGCAGGATGTGCGAAGCTATTAAAACTTGGAAGAGCAGGCGCACCCCATTGATTGGCACTGGTGTTCTCTTTGGCACAAGAATGGATCCAGTATAATTCCAGTATATGGATCCAGTTTAGTATGTCCAGTAATCAGAGCTTCCCTAAGTGTCAAAGGCAATTTCAAGCCTGCTGCTTTTCTGAAAACAGTTATAACCCACTCTATCTCACCTGTGCCATTGACTACAGTATATTGTGTTTTATTTTTCCATTTTAACAAAAAAAAAATATTTCTCTGATCACGACTTTTCCCATCTTTGGGGACTTTGGACATGTACATATGGTTAATGCAAAAGCCAGGACCAGATTTCCATTGCAGGAGCCTGTAGATGCAGAGCATTGGTGTACAAATCATCTATTTATAATTATTATTTTCTAATTTTACTTATTTTATTTTGTTTTATAAACTGGCTTAGAATTTGGTTTGAAAAACCTCCGTGTCTGTATTTCTACTAATGGAAAAAAATGTGTGGCAAACAATTATATAGTGAAAATCTAGCCTATTGTGCCTAATGGTGAAGGGCCCTGGTTGGATGCAGTGTCACAGGAACAGTTTATTTGCAAGCTGGCATTGAGTCTTTTCTGCTCACTTCTGCTGTATCATACAGGAGTGTTGCTATAGCAGCTGTACCATCTGTAGTATAGCAAAACAAAGGTCAATTTTACACAGTGGTACCAGAATATATGGGACAGAGGTTTTCTTTTGTTTGCTTTTTTTATATTTTGAGTATCTAGTGTTCTATTTGTGTGTTGTTTAGTTATGCATTATTACTTTTAATGATGAAAAAAATATTTTTGCTTGTTAATCATCCCATGTTAAGCTCCCATGCATCAAACACTCCATCTTCCATGTCCTATATCCTAACATTTCCTTAAACTTTCCACTCAACTGATTGGCAGCACTTGGAACGGTAAATACCATCATTAGTCAAAGCGAAATATTTCCAACATTCTTTATAAATGTGTCTTTAAAATTTTGCTTATAAAACTAGGGGACAGAATAACTTTTTAAGTCCGAAGACACATACAGCATTAAAAGCTGATAACCCTTGTCATACATATGCACCATCAGGACTATTCTGAATTAAAGGCTAGCTCCACACAAGAATATTATTTTTTGGGTATTGGTATGCTGAACGACCAAACAGATCTATGTATATCTATGAAATATCCGTCTCATGAATTCTATTCAGAAATTCCAAACCAATGATTATAAAGGATGCTTGACTCCTTATTTTTATTTGAACAGAATCTATTATAGGGGGCGTCATCGTTTCCAACTGCCAAATGGCAGTGTTGTGGCAAATGGATAGAAATGGGAATCCATAATCCAAGAGTGATATACAAATCCAGAAACTAATCTATTTAAAAATAATCCAATAGTAATAATCAAATAAAACTAAATAATATTTACCTGATTTTTCACTGATCTAGTAATACTAAATAATAAAACAAATATTTATATGTGCTATGTAACACTTAAATAATTACGAGTTGAACTCCTGTATTTTTTACATGTAAAAACAGTACTTTTTTAAACATTACCATGTATCTTAAACACTTTAAAACACGTTCATAAACACTTTAAAAACTTTATTGTCAGTTCTTAATTTTTCAACATTATTCTCTGTTCTTGCATTGGAGGCACCAAAACTCATTCTGCAGCTGCAGATGGTTGCAAGATGAAAATATCAGTTTTACCTAAAGTAGGATAAGTATGATATATATATATTTATACACACTTGCTTTACCTCCATTTATCTGCTTTATCTTTACGTTTTAGAGTGCACAAATAAACCCAACTATATCCTCTTAGTTTTTAAGGTTAAGTTGCAAATTGTTGGCCATTTCACCCTAAAAAGCAATGCGTGTTCATGATCACATTTGACAAATTTTAGCTTAACTTTGTGACAAAAAAAACAACCTGTTGAAATGAACAATACAGCAGTACACTGTCAGACATGAGTTATAAGTCATTACTTTACACTAACATAAACACCCATAGATTTAATGAAAGAAAGTTATAGCAAGTCATATGGAGTACTTTAAATGCCTGAATATCAAACATGGGCTTTTAAAGCCTCAAGGTAAACACTGGGGAACAGTCCTTGTAGACCCTGCTTTAAACACATATACAAAAGATCAATAGGAATTTATAGGTGTTTAGAAAAAAAAGCCAGTGAATATTTAGCCAAAAGGATAATATATGTTGTCACTGCAGCCTACAAATATTATGTGTTATCAAACAGTAATACATTGAACACAAATATGAGCTAATATGTTGAATGTCAACTATCTAGAAAACAAAATACCATGTGAGAAGTTTTAATGCTTATGATTTTTAGGCACATAAACAGGTCAAATGGGAATTTATTCTGAATCTTCTCACTTTGGTTCTATCACTTTTACTTCCCTCTCCATCATCCTGTTTTCTTGCCACCCTCAGTCACTAATTGCAGTGAGAACTGAAAATGAGAATTACAGCAAACGAGCAAAAAAGATACCAAAGCAATGTCATCTGCTGTTGAACACTGAAAATCATGTAGTTTGAGAAATCCTGTGAGTTAGGATGAAGTAGTAGTGTAATACTGAAAGCAAAATAAAATAAAGAACACTTGTAATGCGTCTAAACAGGGGTTGTATTTTGGAGACTGTAAACATCTCTAATCTGTCTTTTCAATTATTTTACTCCTATTAGGGAGCCCAGACATCTAAATTCTTCATTCCCAATAATCTCACTCTCTTGCTGTATTGAAATATAAGGTGCAAAATAGTAACAAAGCTTGCAGCAAGTTACAATTTATTTTTTCAAATTTTCAGTATAGATTTGCCATACATTTACTAAGCTTTCACCCAATTCAATTTGAGATACAAAACCTTATTTACCAACAAAAACACATTCAGAAAAATAAATACAGACACACGTCTATTGGCCTGTCTAACTGTAACCTGGAAAGCCATGTTCTCTCACTATCCTCTTATAAAATCATTCCATGACTACCTAACATTAACCCTGTAGGAGTAATCTGTTTCTCTTTTCCAAAAAAAAATGTTTCATTCAACAACTACATTACGTTCTCCTAAAGAAACCTACTGGCGAAATGCGTGGTATGAGACGGTTTCCTGCTTATGGAGCTTTCCTAGTTGTTTTTGTATAGTTGACAGGCGTCATCCCTGTGATAAATCCAATGGGGAGGTCTTTTTTATTTTGAATGTATTTGAATATGATTTTTATTGATTTTTGATTGTGTACCAGCTTGATGCTTCAATACAATCGTACTTTTGCATAGAACATACCAGCCTTCTGTACTCTTTTCATTTTATTTTACAGATACATTTGAATAAAGCACAAAATAACTTTTTTTAATGCTAACATGTTTAAATGTATAAATGTAGATCATGGTAACCCAAATTATTATTTCAGAGGTAGGTCTATGTTTGCTAACACACAAGGAAAATCATTCTGGCCAAACTTGGAATTGTGTTCTGTCAAGGTGGTATGGTTTTCCAACTTTAGGTGAATTAGCAAAATCATATTTTGAATAGATGTCATGAAGACATGACATTTGCCAGCGTTAACACCGGACTAATGACAATGAGCACTTAGCAAATTAATCTGTCATTGAGCATTTAGGGAATGCTTGTTCATACTTAGGTTAATTGCTAAATTACTTTGGGATTCGGTAATGAGTCACAGAGCCATTATTGAATCCCAATCTTTGCAAATCCAGATTTCCAAGCCTTCCGATTCAGCCTTGCAAGACTTTAATAAATTCCCACTATTTATTAAACAAAGAACAATGTGCAAAGTGCACTAACCTATTGTAACCAACTCAGACTAACATAAGGTGAAATCTTACTCGCTGTTAGTAAGGATTAGTTCACAATGTAATACCTAACTGTTTTTCACATTCTTTTATGGAAGTACAATAGCTATTTTTCTTCACAAACTTCTTTGTGTGTTTTTGTCTTGTGCCTTTGTCTGTCCTATTTCTTAACGTGCTGCATATAAATGTAGTGAATTTCGGATACTGTAGCAGGTACCAGATGTAGTCATGTTTAAATATTTACCAACCTATTATTCATTAACTTTTAGTATATGGAGTAATACCTTGATTAGTGCTGGTAAATATGTTCCAATATCTAAAAACATTTGTCTATTTATGGTATAAATACAACTCAACTTTGAAAATTTTTAGGAAAATGTCACACAGTGTCATGATCACAGAATAAACTTGCCCACCTGGATTCATGCCACAATGACATTTATTAGACCAATTTCAATTATGCACTTGAAAAAAATTACCCCAGATTGACGTTTGGTATATACCCTGATCTGTATCCCGATTTGGAATAAAAACTGCAATTTTGAATTGCAATCAAGATTATTCTCAATAATTAATAGAAAGGAAGCTAAAATAGAAAGGAAACTGAGTAATCTATATCGTGCAGAGAGGCATAAATATAGCTGCTATCTATAATTATTGGAGAGCTGCTTTCAGTAGTGTGCGGGAGGGAGATGAGCACAGGCATTGTGTCATCAGCTGCATTGAATGTGTTGCTAAGGTACTCAGTGTCGAAGCAGGATTGATTTCCCTTAATGTCCCACTGGCACGACTCCCAGGGAGACTAGATTTCAACTGCGCACACCTTTAACCCTTCCACCCTGACTTTTAAAGCCTTGGCAGTCTGCAGTAATTGGGTATCTACCTGATAATCCCCTTTTGCTGAAACAGAGGAGGTCTGGAATATTTGACAGTTTTCCAACTCACCTAGTGCACATTAAAACAATAAATGAAATTCTAAAATTAAATGAAAAGGTTTTGCTATTGCATATCTAAGATATCTTTAAATAAAATAAAAATAAGATTGTGTAATGTTGTCCATGCAAAAATGAAATACTGTTGTAAATATAAACCTTGTGCAAGAAATTTTCTAAAACAGGATGCATCCAGGATATCCACAGCAGTCGGTAAGTTTATCTCTTCAGTCTTATAACTGCACGGTTTACAAAACCCAGACATCTTCTATCTACTGCTAGATGCCTGGGAGCCCATCATACAAAAATGCTTGGATTTTGCAGGTGCTTATAGGTGTTTTCATGTCTTGCAAACACCTTTTTGCAATTAAAAAACTATGTGAGGTCCCTCCTAATATCAAAACCAGACACTTTAATAGGCTTGGCACTTTCTTCGTGAATAGGAAATGAAAGTAGAGCGCGTGTGTGCCCCTCTCTAGTCCATAAAAGGTCCTCTGAAATCAAGCTTCAAATAAAGTTGGGAACTAAAAGTGTGTACCCCACTCTCCTATAGAAAAGCCAGACCCATGTCTGCTCCCAATAGTTTCAAGGGGGCCCCCAAATATCTGTCCCTTCACCATGGGAAATGAGTATAAGGGTATATAGTACCCCCTACCCATTCACAGAAATGGTTACACAAGCCCTGGAAATAACCAAACAACACAATAGAAAAAAAAGTATTTAAAAAATGGATGTAAAACTACCAAAACTGCTTGCAAACATCACTTTTCTGAACCTATTGTCTAAATCTTAGAGTTGATCTAAACTCAACTGCACCTCCCTGTACTCCCCCTATACTGTATTCTTCCAAAAATAGTAGTGCTTTCCCATACCATGCCACTTGTTGACTTTCTATACCAGTTTCTCAACCAAGGTTAATCAGGGTTCCTTTAGAAATTTTTTTTATTTCTCAGGTCAATCACCATTGACACCAATCATCTTTTTGACTATCTGTAAGCATGACATTCTTCCTATTGACCACCATGTACTGTAAACTGTGGATATAGTAAGTATATTAAGGGTTCCCTCATGTTTAAAAGGTTAAGAAAAGATGTTGTCGAAGATTCAGGTGCCCCATATATGTGTGTATGTAAATAGGGGGGTTGACCTGCTGTTCATTTTATAATGCGCAAAGTAGAACTATGATTAAAATACAAAAATACATATATGGTGCAGTCTGCCTCTATTATTAAAGCATAAATAAACTCAATTACAAAACTGTAATGTGATGCAGTTATCGGTCCTTTCATTTAAAGTCAAGCCTGTAGGACAATCATGATTCCATCAGTTAAGGGCTAAGTGTAGCCACTCAGGGACAGATAGTTTTTTACATACAAGATTACCTGAAAATGTAAACCTATATAGCCAATAATGTACCGGTATATAGTGTATATAAACCAAGGGCTTTTGCCATCAAAATGCCATTATACAATTCTCAGTTTATACTGGGTCACACCTGTAGAGGGTGCTGTGCTGTGTGTGTGTGTTTAACAAAGTCTTGCCAAAGGAGAGACGAGAGATGATTTTTGATATACACTTTACATACATGCACTCTGCCATCTGCTGGTGCTCAAAAACCATGTCCAAAGGATCATTTAAATGCAAGTGACCAATCAAAAGTACAAAATATTTTAGCAACAACTTCTTCAGAAAAAAATTATAATTTTTATATCTACTATAGTCAACAAACAAATTTCAGCAATAATATCAAGGGTAAAATCCACATATATCACATTTGTCCAAGATATAAATAACACTAAGCATGTTAAAAAAGTAAATTAGGTAGTATCCTATTATAATCATTATATTAGCAATACAAATACTTCATATACTTGGGGTAGAAACTTGCAAGGTCCTGTAATGTAAATCTATGTACAAGCTGCTTTATAAAAATTATATATTTTTCTTGAATAGACAGTTGATTTACTGCAAAACTCATAGAATTTGCCGGGAAGCATATTCTCTTTAATATTTGTGAAATACAATATTTTGGATGCAAATGAATATTTCTGTATACATGGCTACTTGATTTTAGAGCATGTATGAATCTGTGTAGTTTTGACTGCTTGTGTGATTTTAAATACACATAAAATAAGTTTGATACCAATCTTTTAAATTGTTATGAATGAAGATTAAACAATAATTTAATGTGTAAATACATTTTGCACAACACATGTTTAGACCATTTATATCCTTTTCTGGTTTTGTAGAACCCTGCTTATTGTTGAGTGGTAAGAATATTTCTTTATAAATATTGGGGATTGGCCTAATATGCAACCACTGAAGATGTGGACTACTGTCCGTGAAACGTGTTGAAAACATTGAGATATCCAGTACTCTGTGATGATATGTTGTGAATTGTGTTTTATTTATTTTTTTAAAAGAATTGGGTATAGGCAGACAATTTGCTTTCAGCTGTTATATAAAAGAATTGCTTCTTAAGCAATTGTGTTTTAGGACAGCATGTTTCTTTTTCTAATATAAAATATTATTTTTGTAATGAAAGTGCAAAATATTTTGTAGGTGGTGTACAACTTCCTTTTATGTACACATGGTTTAATGTGGTATAAAACAATGCAAATGTTAATATCACAGGCAAATTTGGTTTTGTTAGTGAACTTACCCTCAGTGCCTATAATGCTCTTAACAGTTTTGACCTGCTTTGTGCCACACAACCTCCTAAATTCCCATTATTAATGTCCGGTTTCCAAACCTATGTTAAAAATGCGTCTCTGCAGACCACACAGACATGCAGCAGATTTCCTGAGGACTGATCATCTTTCTGAAAAGAAAGGTTATGAAGATATTTTGAGACATAAAATAAAAGATATAAAAAGTTTGAAGAGGAATAGCACATATTCCTCTCTCTAAAGTGCTCCAGGTTAAGTGATGACAATGCGGTGTGCTGAGTTCAATAATTATGTGTAAGATCTTTCATAAGATGTATATAGCCCATTTTACACATATGGACATTTTGTCCTGCTGAAGATTTAGCATATTAAGACTTAGCTTTGTGATGTCCCATGCTTCCTGAGAAAGCAATGCTTGCCAAACGCATCATGAAACCAAAAATGGGACATATTTGGGTAACATCCATATTGATATAATCAATGGTAGATATTAACAGATATCTCTCATGTATGCCTTTTAATGAATAATAAATTATGTTTTATATATGTTGTGTAAAGAATAATACATTTTGGTGCCTTTAATATTTTATTAAATCTGAAAATTTAAAAGTCCAATAAATCCGAAAAATAAACTCTGTAGAAACTCTAACTTTGAATGTGGCACCTGGATTTTAAAGCTACCCCCTCAGTTGATATTTTTATTTTTTTAAGAAGTAAATAAAGGAAAAATGTGTTAAAATTAAGGACAATTTTTAAACGATTTATTAATGCTTCAGGGTCCCATGGGAAAGCAATTCAATTTCACCTGTCGATGAACAATAAAAGTTGTCTGTAGCTTTTTAAACCTGCAATCAAACTGGTGCCATCACCAAAAGACCCAAGCTTGTTGATATAGACCCTAACATATTTTGTTCCCTACGCTGCTCATTAGTAAAACCTGCAAATAGATAGACATTGTACTATTGTTAGGAGATGATAATCTGGCCAGCGATGCTATGCTATAATTCACCACAGTCCCGTTTATTACCTCGTGCGTCTCTTACAACAACACAGTAGATCAGCCCAGGCCAGTTTCTCTTTAACTGTGAATGTTCTACGAGGGAGCGGTGAGAAGTTCCTGGCTTTGCCCAGAAAGAAGAGAGCCAGAGTTTTGAAATAACACATTTATTCAACATATTCCCCCCTGAGACTGATGCACTTGGTACAGCGTAGTTGCAGCTTTTCTAGACTGTTCAAATAAAAGTCCTTTGGTTGGGCTGTAAACCAGCTCTCAGCGGCATCTTCGACGTCAGAAATGTTCTTAAAACGTTGCCCCTTCAGGTGTTTCTTCAAATTGGGGAACAGAAGGGGCCAGGTAGGGTAAGTAAGGGGGATGGTGGACCAATTGGAAGCCCAGGGTGTTCAATTTGGCAGCCACAACATTGGACGTGTGCACAGGTGCATTGTCCTGCAAAAAAAGGATTCCTTTGGTCAACTTTCCATGGTGTTTCGTCTTAATTGCCTCTCCAGCTGGTCCAGGAGGTTAACATAATACTGCCCGATGATACTAGCCCTGAGGTAGGTAGTCCATCAACAGGATACCATCTTTGTCCCAGAAAACGGACGCCGTGACTTTTTTGGATTCTGAACTTTTTCGGCCGCCATTCCTTTGACTGTTGGTTTCAGGATCACAGATGTGGAGCCAGGTTTCATCCTCAGTCACTAACCCAGCCAAGTCCTGTGCACCTTCAAAATGGGCCAAAATGGCTTTCAATTCTTCAACTTGTTCATTCTTCTGATCACTGTTCAAACATTTCGGCACCCACATCGCTGAAAGCTTGCGCATGTCTAGGATATCTAGGATATCTTTTTTGTGGATATTTGCCGGTCCTCAACAATCAGCTCATGAACAGCATCGCAGGTTGCCGGGTCAGTTGAGGTTGCGGGGCATCGTGAAATGCCCAGTCTTGAAAGGAGATATCAAGGGTTTGACAGTGTTGTAGGAAGGACAGTTCTCCCCCAGTGTTTGTGACATCTCAGTGTGAATGTCCTTTGCTGATTTTCCCTGGAGAAACAGCTTCTCACTAAAAGAGAAAACTGTTTTAAGAATTGCAAAGACCTGATATTTGCACAGTTTCATACTAAGATATTAGGCTTTCATATTCCCCCCCCAACTCATTTTTCTATTTCATCTGGAAGGGGGCCAAACTAGGAATTTCTCAGCACCCCCTCGTATGTTAGCATTCCCTACCTTGACACTGTGTGCAGCTGAAGGGGATTTTAGAATGCATTAATTCCTGACCTAATCTTCCTCTACTATTGGCTACTGGTCTTTAAAGCTTCTCAGTTTCCAGGCACCAGTTGTCCATTGTAGCATTTAGCTCGTCTAATCTACTGGTGGTATGATATTCTGTTGGATTATCTGTTTCTGCCTGTTTTTTAGATCTGAGATTGTTTACTGCTTGGACCAACCTTTGCTTATGACCCTGACTCTGCATATCCTAACCCCTGGATACCATGTTTGGCAAACTGATACCTGTGTATGACCCTTGGCTCTGTTTCTGGACTCGCCTTATTTTGGATCTTGGTAATTGACCCTGGACTGTTTGACTTCCCATTGTGTCTCTAGTCCTGCTTTGTGGACTCCTGGTCTTCTGTCAGTCTTCCATCTTTTGCACACTGAAGTCCTGGGAGCAACTGTGTGCTGAGATGGCGAAGCTAGCCTCCTCAGGCATGGTTTAGGTGAACTGTGTGTAGTTAGATTGGGGGATTGCGAGCACTGGTGTTGGCCTGGGCTGTACATACACTTACCTGTTCTGAAGAAATCAATGATACTGTCTTACGCTGTTGGAAACTGACAACAAGGCCTTTGTTTCTACTGTAGGGTACATATGTGAAATCTCTGCTTTGCAGTAGTCTGCAAGAGGATGATACCAGGTCAAATCAGGTACTTACAATACCATTTGCATTAAAAAATGTAGCCAATGAATGGTCACACATCTGCTACAAACCCTATATCTGGGTTATGTATAATCCAACCCCTGCTTTTTTCCCCAGTCAAACTAAATACTGGTAAAAACACAAAAAAACTCACTAAAGCCTCACTCCAACCAGATCATTTTTCTTTCCCTGTGACTTTCAGATGGTGTATTTCCTTGGTTGTCCCTGCCTATTACATTCATTTCCTAATAACTGTTTGCTGAAAGATCCTTTTCAGAGTGGATCAGAATATGATGTCAGCAGTAGTTCTTTGAAAATCTTAAAGAATTTTGCTGGAAAAGTGGGTGCTGCAATTTGTAGAGTTTATGAAAGTTAAAGGGTCTGTTTTTCCCAGAGTTTGATATAGCCAACACTACGATTGAGGCCACACTAGGCCATTAAGGGTGCCTTTTATGAGCTCTATACTATATGAAGTTGTTCAGGAAAGTGAAGATAACTCAGTAAGGCTGGTGAAAACATCAAAAGTGAGAACAGAATTTTATTTGAGTGGTTTACTATATGCCTATGCTGAAACAGACTCCTTATCCCAAAGTCACCTCTGGTCTTTCACATTGTAATTAAACTCTAATCTCTTCCATTAAATTTTTCTGGTGTTTGCAATAAAGAAATACCAAATTCAGCATAAAATACAATGTTTTCAAAAAGAGTAAATCAGTATAAACATATTTTCTTAGGCATAGACATATTATTGGGGTGCAGTAGATGCTTCTCCGATCTCTGCTGCATTTTGATACAATAACACTGTTTTTTTAAGCTGATTATGAAGCAGGAAAAATAATTATTAAAAAGGCAGCAATGACAGCTACCATATTTCTTTCCATACAAATCAAATATATTATTGTTATTCACTGAAACAGGAAATTTTGTAACAAGATTTCAACACCCACTCACCCACTCCAGTGATTTTAGTATATATTTTTGTCTGTTAAATAAATGAGATATCCATTTTTTGCGGATTTATTCTTTAAGCAAAAAAAGATAAAGCAATACATGTATGTGTGTATGCTGTTGCAGGATGGCAGACAAAACTTGTAGCTTTGCTAACTGAACTGCAGAAATTTTTAATCTCTGTATGCTATCCATTTGATCCTTGATTCTTTATTTTAATAAAGTAATAGTCTGACATTAAAATGAGCAGGCCGAGCCACTTAAGGTCATTCATCAAAGGTAATGTGATATTCACAAGCTGTTCGCGCACAGTAGGCCTACAATGGCTTGCAAAACTGGCTTCCAAAAACATGAAAATCAAACATCTAGAAAGAACAGAACTGAGCATGTGAAATGCTGTCACATGGATAGAATCAGAAATGCTTTTTGGTGTTATCTTTAGGAAAAGATCAGTAAAACAGATAACAGATCATCTGGGTTTTCATTAAAATCACTTTTGGTCAAATATATGTATATATGTATGTATATATGTATATATATATATATATTTATATGTATATATATATATATGTGTGTGTATATATATATATATATACATTAAAATGCATTATTCTGAAAAACTAGGACACCCCTTTTGTTTTTTGCAAGGTTTGTATAATAATAGAGTGGTAAGGCTTTCATTTTACACACTCTGCAAAAGGTCAGGCATCGCTTATCCAAAAAATGGCAATGCTGACTACACATGAACAACAAACTAACAATCTTTACACTACGAGGGCAAAACAGACAATTTTGACAGTATGTGGGCAACAAATGGGCAATAGTTAAAATACATGGGCAACAAAATAGTAGTTGTAACAATTTGTGGACAATAAATGTTACAATATGCAGGCAACAAAAAGATAATCAATACAATACACAAGCAAAGAACATGCAATTATTATTATTAAAATTATTAAAATGATTATTATTATTAATATTAATAATAATAATAATAATAATAAACAAGATTTATATAGCGCCAACATATTATACAGCGCTGCAATCGTTCTTTGGAAATTGTTCCAATATGCAAACAATAAAAAGGCAGTCATTGCAATATGCAGGCAGCATATCATGACAATACACAGACATTAAATCATGGGCAATACATGGGCAACAGGCCATCCTTATAGTACACAAGAAATACATGGGCAAATGTCACATGCATTTTACCAACATGGCCCTATTGGAAAATATTTATGGAAAGGGTGCAATTTTTAGGAACATTTGGGGAAAAACTCCTCATTTTTCTTAATGATAACTGTGCCTACAACCAGTCCAAATGGAGTCTTTGGAAGTTCCTTTCTACCTGCAGAAGACAGAACTTCATTAATGTAAATTACTGTCCAGTTTAACTGTTCCATTCCTTGCAATCTATCAGTTCCATTCCACAGTGGTAAAAGGTCAGATTTAGTTTAAAAAGAAAAAAATTGGAGAAAATTTAGGGGCATATGTATCAATAATTTTCTTACCAATTAACAGTGATGTAGGCATTTGTCTGATATTCCCCTTTATTTATTAGGTTCATTTTACCAACATCTGTTTTTCGATTTTAAAAAGATGATTGCAATAACATCATTTCAATTTTAAGGAGCCATACTTAAATAGTTCATAAGAGTGTGTGTCATGAAAAGTAGATTCATGCTCTTGCTTCTTTTACAGCATTCCTGTGTCCAATAATCTTCTTCAATATTTACCCTTACATATCCTGGCAATTCCTTATTTCCTGCTTCTTTTTTGTTAGTGGGACCATGCCTACCCCTCTGTACCTAATTCCAGAAATGTTGCCTGTAGTGAGCAAAGTACACATATGAATGTTTGCTCCTATTCCCACCTGCCACTTCGCATCTGCGGAGTATTATAAACATTTTAAAGATACAATAGTAGGTGTCCTTGGTGTGTACATATGTAAAGCACTCTCAAAGTGCTACATAACAAAAATGTAAAAAGTTTTGTAAATCCAAATTGTTTTAGTAGTCAGCCCTAACCAGTATCATAAGCTGTATATATTATTTCTATTAAGATTATTACAATTTTGACCAATTTATCCACCACTTAATAGTTAAACCAGGATAAACTCCCAGATGAAGTGACTCTTCTTACAATACTAGAAAGAACCTTTTCTCTAAACTATTTTGGTTATAGACTGCCCAGAAATGTGCCTGTAATACTTTACTAACCCATTACAAATAAAACCTTATCTGATTTTTATGCCAAGCATTGTATTCATGATGTATTTTCCAAAGAACTATAAGTAATGTTCACAGTCCTAGGCATAAATCCAGGAAAGTGAAGTTACCTAAATTATTAAAACATCACAAGTGATTTAACCCCTGGTTTTCATACAAATCCTATGTATATTACCTTTTAGAGAACATTAGTGATTAGCAAGTTAGCTCAATGTTATATTGGTATTATTTCATTTTGTTTTCTGGCCAACAGCCAAATAACTTTTGCATCACCAACTACCACTCATGCACTGCTAGAGCTATCCCAAAAGTCTGAGTGTATAGGAGGATGAACCCCTTCATAACCAGCACTTTTTTGGGGATGTCAGCAATTGAAACTAACATTGATGTTTTAAAGGCAAAGTATCTTCTAAAAATTGTTGGTTTCTATTGCTTACATGACCTGAGATCTTTCTCTACCCAGTGCCTTTGAAAGTTTCCCTTCAAAGAAGCTCCAAAAACAAAAGCAGGCAGATCTATATGTTATTATTTTTAAAATCTATATTAAAGTTGCGCTAAAGTACCACTTTGAACAAATGGCGATTAGACAGGCTTTTATTGCAGGAAGGCGCAGGCGCTGTCCTTTCTACAATAACTGTTCTTACCTGTCTGATTGCTGCCTAGCTGTAACATTATGCTGAGCTGCGCATTCCAGTGTTTGTTGTCAGGTGTACCCGGAAATCCCAACTTGCCTTGTGTATGCAGGGAATGTATGTACAGAGTTACGTTATCCTGGTTTAGCCAAGTCCAAGATGGTGGATCCTGTAACAGAACAAGGACAGGAGTATAACAGGTTTAGTTCGATGTCAAGTTTTCCTTGTGTACACTTCCAGGTTGAGAGGTCTATGGAAAGCTCATCCCTCAAAAATCTATTTTTAAAAAAGGGTTTCAACTACTGTTAGAAAGAAATGAGTGTTTTATGAGAAGTCTTAATGATGTATTATTCTCAATTAATCTGTCCCTTTACTCTATAATCTATAAAATACCAATTGGCAAAAAATGTTGCATTTATTGTAATCTAGGCAAACCATCCTATAATTCAAAACCATTGATGTACCTTGGGAAACAATTTACCTACCTACTGCAATAGCCTGTTATGTACTTGTGTCCAGTTGGCACTTTTAAATCATTTTTGTACTTGGCAGAAAGGCTGACAATCTATTATAACTTATGAGTAAACACAGTACCTTACTTAGACAGCATGGCTTTGTTGATTTACTTATTTTTATTACAGATTTTAACCCGTAGAGCAAATGTTAGATGCCAAGGTCACAAAATGGCACTGGCGCTAGTTTAAAATAGAGTTGGTCATCTCTACCATCCACACGTTAAGATAATCCTCTTTACTTACCTTGTCACCAATGCAGAAAGAACGCAGAGTCTCCTTAAGAAGGACAGACATAAATAAGCATTTACCCTTTGCATGGTGGGGGTAGCAAAAGCAATATATTTTTTATGGAGTTCAGCTTTAAAATTTATGTACACCCAGCTTTACGTCTTCAGAGACATAAGCTAAATATTCAAAGCACAGCCATCTTTATATTTGAGCTGGTTCAGGTTAATTTTTAACAATCCTTTTCAAGTTTAGAATATTATAGAGAATTTTTGCTTGAGGCATTAAGTGTCATTCATGCAATGAAAAAGTGCAAAAGAGTCAGTCTAATACGATACAATTGAAATAAAAGCTATAATTTTAAATCCATTAATCAAGTTAACTTACAGGAAATCTTTCAATCTGGCACAACCTCTATGTGGATTCCTTTTTATTACAACATTTGAATCATATTTTATTCTCAAGCACTGACAACTTCTTTCTGAAATCTGTAGGTGGAGCTGTTGCCTCTTACACTGAAATTTAAAAAAGAAAATAAAATGAATTTCAGGGATTTTTTAAAATACATAGACAAGAAAACTATGTGCTATATTCCTATTGTCTGTAACTTATAGTCTGGCATACCACACACTCTACCAATAGCATGTGCATTTGTAATTTGTAAAATACTGGTATTGGACAAGAAAGTAAGAAGAATAAGAAGAATAAAAGGGTTCCCTAAATTCAAGCTTATTGAATTTTAGGACCTACAAATCTATCAATTAATTCTGGGGTGATTAAAAAAGCACTCTAGCCATGTAGAAAAAAACACAAATACTTTATGATAAAATACCTTTTCCAGACCCAAACCCTCTGCCCCTCTACAACAGCTTTCCCTTTTTTGGGGGGATGTATATATTTACCTCTATAAAATATAATATAGTGCACTATTTTGCACTAAAACCATTTATTCAGACTCTAATATTCTTTTTGATATTCTGTTCTAATTATTCTATTTAATATTTTGAAAAGCTCCTATTGTGTACTATGCTCCAGAACATCTTTGATTGTAAGCTCTTTTGGGCAGGGTCCTCTCCTCCTCCTGTGTCATTGTCAGTATTTTATCTGTCAATTGCAACCCAGTGCTGCAAAATATCATGGTGCTTTATAAATACAGTTCCCAAATAATAATCTTATAAAGGAAACATAGCTGTGAAAAAGATTTTGTGTATTCAATTTTTTTTGGGTCTGCACAATTATGGTCTATACTTTGCACTAAAAATGTCCCTCTATCCTATCTCTAAAAGTGTGGCATGGTTACAAATTTGGTCATTTCAAACTGAGCATATAAGACAAAAGCACAAGACGTTGCCTGTGTAGAAACCACATGGCAAAATGATCAGTTAATTCAGAGGTATGTGTGTGTAAAAGCATAGTTGGTTTCTCCCAGTTGGTTTATGAGCTGCGAGGCCGCCTATAACCTTAGGGCTGGGTTCACATCTATGCAGCCGTGTTAACGTTTATTTGATTCACCTGCATTGAATGTTTTGTGGAAATTCCAATTTATACATATACCGTAAAAAGTGTTTTTTCCTGAACTATGTGCTTTACAATAAAATCATCAAAAAAAAAAAGAAGGAAAAATGTATCATGTAGAACTACGGAGTTCTTTTAAAGAAGTGCCCTGGGTAAAATAAATAAATAAATTCACCCTGGTTAGCTTTGCATTTTCAAGCAAGATCCTCCCTTAATTAAAACAAAGATTCCCGGGGCAAATCTGATTTTAGCAAACTTAGGTCAGTCCATAAGCACTGGTATGTACAGCACTTTCTCCTTGCAAATTCCAAACTTGCACATGTACTATTGTCCACTGGCTTCCATTTAAATCTATGAAGGGAAACTTTGCACTTAAGTTATTCCTATTTGTAGGGCAAATAATATTTTAAAAAAGTACCAATGCAAAATAAAAATAGGAAGAATATGACTAGGAGAGGCGTCTTTTAGAGGGAAATATTAAAACGTAGAAATCTTTTAAATCGTTTTTTGCGAATCCTTTAAAGTGGTACATAGAGAATCTTTTCATTCAAAAAAAAATGTGTGGAGATACTCAAATTAGAACAAAAACTAAAATGTTCATCCTTTCTATCAAATTGTAGATACCCAAATCTAGACACTCTATTCTTTAAAAACCATGACTGAACATATTACACCTACCATTCTGCAGCTTAATATCTGAAGGTTCCATAATACCATTAATTGATATTCCTTTGTTTTTTTTTCTGTCCAAAAGAACAACAAATCGAATCTCCTAGAAGGCTAACAAAATCAGACCCCATCATTTGGTTCACCAACAATTATTTTGCAGATACAATCAATAGCCAATCACTAATTAATGCTATTGCAAGTTATGCACATTTAGTATATTTTTTTAATATCTACATTTAAAATAATGCTGCAGTTCTGATTTGGACTGATTCTGCAATTGGGCATTCAACATTTGGTTTGACATTCAAACAGAACCCAATAATCCCCTTGTTTGAGGTGACATCAGTTAGCCTTTTATTAATACAGAGTGGGTAGCCACTGCCCACTGTGTACATTAACAATTGGATCATCATCATTCCTAATGACTGAAAACAAGAGGCTGTGGGACCATTGTTTATTCCGATTTGGCAGTGAGTATTCAAATGGATGATGGTCCTCAGGGGCCGGGATTGGCCTGAATATTCACATATTTATATTCTAACAAATCAAAGGCCTCTTCAAGCAACATGATTTAAAAACCAACCACAATTGCCCCAATCACCTACTTTGAAAGATTTTGTGATGGCTCTCCACCACATAGAATGTGCCTTACCCATTTCATATATGATCCTTGCAATGTTGCCAAAGGACCATTGCCCAATTTTACTACTCAAATTCGAGAGAGATTCGAACGTATCTTTTACTAAAGAAAATAGAATAAAATCCAAATGGATTTTTGAGGTCAACGAAATTGAGAATATGCAATAAGTCAACGTCTCCCTATGATGCTTAGAGGAAAAATTTAGGAAACCAGGTAATAGTGACATGAATTTCTAAAGTTCCCTGAATATATACTAATATTTAGTATCCCCAGTATACCATTTTCTGTCCTCCCCCCCATTTAAGACATTTACTAGTTTAATATTATTGATCTATATAATTAAATGTAAACCATTGTCTACAGCATGGTTTACCTGTTTAAACAGATGTGCTTTTAGAACAAACTGGACTATGTTATTCCATATAGACTGTAACAAGGGTAATCTATCCAATAATGCAGATCCAATGGCTTGAAGATTGCCAGTTCACTGCTAGATAGAAGAACAATGTGAAATAGAGGTGCTAAAAATCCACCTGCAAGAGTATGTTTGTTTGTAACTTTAATGATGAATTGTTCCACAAATAGATCACTATGAGCTTGATTCGAAGCATATTTAACATTTCCATAATCTAGCCTCAGATGTATGTGTGCAAAACATACAAAGCTATTTAATTTTGTTATGGCAATGTTCTAGTAAGTAATTATGAATGGTCTCAAGAACTGACAAGAAAGATAGCAAAAACACTAAATAAACTGACAAAGACATTTCAGTTAGTAAAACTATGATCTACTTCTAAAAAAAAAATTGTGTTGACTAATCACAGATGTAAAGTACATTGCTAAAATGAAAATTGAAAAATAATGTGAAAGAAGATATTGTTGATGGAGCAAGCAATGAGGTTGAGGCATTATGGGTGGAGTTGAATGTGGGCATGAATAACACACACATAATTATTGGAGTCTGCTATAGGCCCCCCAGTGCTAAGGAAGAATTAGAGAATCAACTACTAGCACAGATAGAAAAAGCAGCAAAAAGCAGAAATGTTTTAATCATGGGAGATTTCAACTACCCGGACATTGACTGGAATAATGGCACTACAGGAACAGCAAAGGAGAATAAAAGTATTAATTTAATACAAGATAATTTTATGGTACAGTTTATAGAAGCCTCAACTAGAAATGATACTCTGCTGGACCTAGTTCTTTCTAGCAATGCAGAGCTTATAGCCTATAAAGAAATATTTAGCATATAAAGAGATATAAGAGAATCTAGGTAGCTGTGACCATATTATAATTTCATTCAATGTAAGGTGTAAACAAGAAGTCAAAAAAGGAAAGATAAAAACATTTAATATTAGGAGAGCAAATTTTCAATTATTAAGGGCGGCTCTCTGTGACCTGGACTGGGAGACAATATTGTCCTCAAAGAACACAGAACAGAAATGGGAATGTTTCAAGTCTGTTCTATAAAAGCACACTGAAAAATATATGCCAATGGGTAATATGTTTAAAAGGTTAAAATTAAAACCTATGTTGCTCACAGCTAATGTTAAAAAAGCCATAAAGAACAAGAAAAGGGCATTCCAAAAATCGAAAAATGAAGGATTACCTTCATCATTTGAAAACTTTAAAGAGTATAACAAAAGATGTAAAAAAGGGGGGTAAAATGTGCAAAACTTCAAAATAAAAGACAGATTGCAAAGGAAAGTAAGGCAAACCCCAAAATCTTTTAAAATATATTAAAAGCAAAAAGATCAGATCTGAGCATGTAGGCCCCTTAAAGGATATCTCTGGGTTGGTAACTGGTGATAAAGAAAAGGCGGATTTACTAAACACTTTTGTTTTAGCTCTGTGTACACACAGAGCTCAAGTCCAACTTAAAAATAGCAATGCCACTGCCTTAAATGGTTCACAATGGCTCAAAATTGATATGATTGAGAAACAGTTGGGCAAAATTTGGGTTGACAAAGCATCAGGACCTAATGGATTACATCCACGTGTCCTCAAAGAGCTGAGCTCAGTTATTTCAAAGCCAATATTTCTAATTTTAGAGACTCTTTAATCACTGGCATGGTACCAATGGATTGGCGTGAGGTCAATGTGGTTCCTATCTTCAAAAAGAGAGCAAAGTCATTACCAGATAACTACAGACCGGTTAGTTTAACCTAGAGAGTTTGATAAAGAACAACATAGAGAAGTTTCTGCTAGAAAATAAGATTATAAGTGATAGTCAGCATGGCTTCAAGAAACACCAAAGTTTTCAAACAAATTGAGGAAGTAAGTAAACAGGTAGACAGTGGAATAGCAGTTGATATAGTGTACCTGGACTACTTTGCTAAAGCATTTGACACAGTACCCGACAGACAGTTAATATGCAAGTTAGGGTCAATAGGTTTGGAAAAGTCAATCTGTAAATTGATAGAGAACTGGCCTAAGGACCGAGATTATTGATTCATACTCTGTGTTGGCAATGTGTTTAATGTGTTTAATATATAAGCATTGTAAAATCCTATATGTTGCTAGTAGCTATTATTTTTTTATTATGAAGTGAAGACATGACACATCCCCATCAATATGTCCATACATCTAGCCAATATATATATATATTTTCCAATTATTTTAATTGGTTTAAATCAAATAGAAGGGGTAACGGGGGGAACAAGTATTGTGCAGACAGCAATAAACATATCCTTAACAATCATGGGAAAGATACTGTACATTATGTAATTGTAAATTACAACAATTATGTAAATAAAGAAAAGTAGCAAGTGTAATAAAGTAGTTTTAACATCGTATACCAGGAAAGGTTAAAAATAGGAGTAGGAAATAGTATGAAATGTATAGGGGGGAGGGTAAACTAACATTTATTAAGAGTTCTGGAGTTGTTTTAAGAAGGCTGAAGTAAATTTAGTTTTCCAAAGTTTTATCTAGTACAACTCATGATGATAATCACAATCTCAATGTAGCATTTTAGTTTATATGTCCTTTATTTGTCAAAAGAAGGGACATTTCACCAAGGTACATTTTTTTGGGCTTCATATTCAATTCCCATATTAGCAAACTGTTATGAGAACATACAATCATTTTGAGCTAAGAAAATTAAGAAAATACTCAAATGAAAACAGATTTCCTGTTTCTCTTCTGTTTCTCAGTATTCTTTTTAGGAAATATTGGGGTCATTTCCTTAACTCTGACAGTGTTCCAAGTCTTTTCCCATTATATTGTTTAGGATATTTTTTCTGTAATTTTAAGATTAACATAGTAATGGCTATATTATGTGTATAAATAGTTTCTCCTCTCTCAACTTTTGGCGAACCGATTTGGTGGACCCATCAGAAGATCAAGGAAATAATTACAGCAGGAGTACCGCGGCTGCAATGCAGCCGTGGGAATCCTCCTGTGCGTGATCCCCGGGCACTAGCCGGTAAATGAGGGCTTGCCCCCATTTAACCCCTAGTGCCCGGGGATCACACACAGGTGGATTCTCACGGTTGCATTGCAGCTGCGGTACTCCTCCTGTTAGTGTGAGTCCCAAGGCTGTGCTCATCATGAATGAATGCAGCTGTGGGACTCATCCTGTGATGATTCTCACTGCTGCATTCATTGATGAGCCGTGGTACTCACACTGTCAGTGTGTCATCACAGGATGATTCCCATGACTGCATTCATTCATGATGAGCACAGCCCCGGGACTCTGGGAATCTCTATCCAAGTACACATACTATAGGGCTGCACTCCCCTGATTGCTCTTGCAGGTCCCAAAAAATTCGATCTCGAAGGACGAATTTACACAGGCAGTTCTCACTTACATGTTCGATAAGCGAGAACTGCCCAATTCGCTGCAAGATCGAATTTTAAAATTTCACTTGCTCATACCTAGTACCTTGCATAAATAGAACTAAATGCTGTGAGTTCCCTTGGTTAACAGTCACAAATAATTGTTCTCATTGTTGGGTGAATACATTTATATTTTCCCTATATTTTCATATATAGGTTCTGATCATTATTTTTGACCAGTCAATCTCTACTGTGCTGTTGGTGGTTGTGGCGGTGACACTAGGGTTGTTGGGGGTAGTGAAATTACTTCTTGGCATCAGAAAGAGATGGCTGAAAGAAGTCACCAGTTCAGGACTGATTAGTTTTAATTAATGCTAATTGTTACACACTGATGACGGCTTGCTTAGTCTATTTAATTCCATCTGCAGCACTGAAAACTCTCTCTGACATGACACTCATGGTTGGAGAAGACAGCATTTGGATGACATACTCCGAGAATTCTGACTGAATGTCCAGTTTCTTGGCTCAATAATCCATCGGCACCACCACTAACGCCACCAGCGCACTACTACTGCCACAAAAAGCAGCTGCAGGATCAAGACAGCAAATAAAATTTGTGCCAAGATCAAGGCTCTCCTCTGCACTTCTCTTTTGTAGCTCCTCTGGATTAAATAAATGTTGTGTGTCATCACACCATTCCTCTACCTCATCATCTCTTGTTTTCTGGGACTAACACAACTTGCTTCAATTTCCTGAGAGACAGGAATGTTCTCTGCAAAAAGAAGATATTAGGAATGTGTTCTCAAAGTAAATGGTTGTGGAAGAAGCAGAGATACCTTTGCTCCCTGATAATGTATCACATTCACTGTCTTCATCTCCCTGTTTTATTAAAAGAGTGAAACAGCATGTCTGGAGGGATTGTGCCTCTTGCTTACTCGTGAAAATTTGTATATGTCCTTCTGTCTGATACCACCAATTGTGGTACGCTTTGTAGCAGTGCTGGTTCTGTCCCTCCTGCTACTACTTATAGTTTGGTGAATTCTGGATCCAGAGGTTTGGTGTCCAGGATCTAATAATGGCTGCTGGTCTCTTGTGAGGCCTCCTTTACCAATCCTATTTTGACTTGATGATGACATTTTAAAATTATAACAAATTGTCAACATTCGTAATATATTATAATAGGAAAAGTTTCATGCAACCATGGGCCAAAAAATGCCTGTGTATGGTTTGGAACTAGTTGCTGTCAATTCACTGATATACCCATCACCGTATGTGAAATGTTATGTCTCTATTAGCTCCAACCCATGACCATTTTAACTACTATCTGTCTAGTAGCTCCAAGCTCTGTCAGAAAATAGTCTCTTGGCTAGCTGTGCACCATCTTTTAAAAAGGGCAGCACTGCATCAGCAGCATCTGTAGGAGATGAGAGAAGGTGTGCTAGCATGACTGCATGTCATTGGATCATTTATTTGCATGCAGCATATGAGATATCAGAATAGCTCAAACCCAATTTGGAATCGACCCTGACTGGAACCATCCTATTCCATTACATTGCAGCCAATTGGGATTCGATCTATTCAACCTTCATACTTGAGGATTGGAGTTGTATTAGTGAATTCTCCCAAATTCTCAGGTAATTAATATCTACTCGTTGGTGTAACAGATCTTTTAGGGCTATTTATACAGTCAGAATGTTCAAAGGCAAAGTATTCTTTTGTAATATAGTAGTATAATTGTAATATAGCCTTCCATTGTACTCTGAGCTTGTCAGTTTTGCTCCATTTCAGAAGGCATACTCACCATTTTTATTAAAAACACATTCCAATTTTTGTTCTCTATTTTTCCTGCACACCATTTAGCCAATTGATCTGGTATAGATGTGTTGGAAGACAGCTAGCAGACTCCTTAAAATTGGCATATGTGGAAATGGCACCCATAATAATACTCTAATAATAAAATGGCACCCATCTTTCACTACACCTCTTTACAACTAAATAATTAAAATCAGAAAATATTCCCTGAAGCAGATCCAAACCGATTGGCCTTAAACAACCCTCTTCTCAATTTGTGCTTTAATGTTATTTAAAAGAGGTGCGTTAAAAAATAATAAGTATTCAGTGTGTTGCTGTTTTAGAGAAGTGGAATATCACATAATCCGTCTCATTTCCAGCAGAATACTAGCAAGCACCTTTTAAAAGTTCAAATTTAATCAACCTCTCCCTTAATTCACGCAGGGCAATGTTTACATGTTTTTCTTTGTCTTAAAGGTCTCAGCCTTCTTCCTTGAGGATTCAACATCTTTTTCATCCTCCTTTGGTCTGACATCCCCTCTGACTGGTGTTGCCTAGGCAGTGCTAGGTTGTAAAGCAGCAGTCAGACAAGCTATGGGGAAATAATTGGCAGACCTCCGAGCTTCATGCTGTTTTAATGAATCATCATGGTATAGTGTTGAAAGCAAAACTAAAATTTGACCTCATGCATATTTTTTAATTTTTTTTATCAAAAGTTAAGTTCAACATTTTATTTATTTAACATTTTTATGAGATTTAGAATATTATTAACTCTTACATAATACCTTAAAAAAGAAAGTGTATGTTATTCATTGCAGATGTTATGGTGTTAATGCTGTTATGTGTAAGCTGCAGTGTTCAAAATAAGAAAACGAGCGGGCTTATTCAGTAAAGAAAGGACTAATTGCAATGTTAAGTAACACATAGCAACAAATTGTTTTCTTTATCAGATAAATCAGATGACTGAAAGATGAATTTTCCTTGGTTGCTGGTATTTATCACATTTTTCCTTTTCAACAAGATGTAGAAAGTACCCAGGGCCAAATATTATATAACCTATGTGCTGCAATTATTTTTGATCTTGGTCAAAAAGTTATCAGTGCAGATGGTCACGAAGCACTGTGATAATACACAAACAACATCAAGGCAATAATGCTTGAGTATAAACCAAGATTTTTTTTGCCAAAATTCTTCTGGAAAACTCGATTTATACTCAGGTGACGCCAAGTGGTATGTCCTGGAACTGCAAGTACCTTAATCTGACTGGGTATTACTATCTTGCCTGGGACTATCATCCCTGTTCAACAAGTCTGAGGGACAGAGACAAGAGTAGGAGCCAACAAACTGATACTTAAGAAACAAGCTAATAGCAGAAGAAAGCAGAGTTACAGAAGTTTAGTTTAAGCAAAATGTTTCTGCTTTTACAGCCCAGTCTCAGGTGGGGGCAGGTCCACGACAGACTGGTTTCAAAGGAAGTGGGTGAAATGATGAATTCATTTTGAAATGAAGTACTGTGGGGAGGGAGGTTTGGATTTAATAGTAAATAGTGCAACAAAAGATTATTATGGGCTATCCATGTGTATTTTGATATGTGTGGCTGGTATAACAGAATAGACTGAAGTATGTAATACTGGTACATTTTACATCTTAGCATTGACACACTGTATACACAAAAATAAAAATGTATATTCCTATGTTATCACATATGGGGCTAATTTATGTCCCACAGTTTACCACTATCTGAAAAGGAAAAAACACTGCATATTTATAAAGTGCAAGAGAAATTGATGTAAAGAAAAATGGGGAGAGAAACAGTCATTAGGCAGAAGAAGCATTGTAAATGGATTTGTTCTTCCCCTATTATGGAGCAAAGGGAACTCCATGGCACTGCACTGGCAACACACCATGGCCCAACGTTTGTGAATGGGATTGGCTGCAGTGAGCTTGGCACTTTAATATGAAACAGAGAGAGGAAGATATCCACAGTATAATATAAATTGGCTCCAAAAGTGTAAAGAGTTTGGGTAAAAACACCTAAACTAGTTGTCTGAAGGGATCATACTTTCAAATAATGTTTGGAAAAAAAAAACTTGAGTTGGCAGCCAAGCATAGGGAAAGCTCGCCCCTTGTCTTGTCAGCTTTAATGACTTCTGTGGTGTGAATAAACATAAAACACTTTTATTGCCTTGCATGTGAAAACCACAGCGGTTTCATATAATATATTTGAATTTATCCATATAAAATGGGATAGTAAAAGTAAACTGTAATGTTAATATTTGGCAGATTGAAAGTTTATTTGAGAGGTGTTAAATAATCAAAACTTGATAAAATCATTATAGTTAAATCTAGGACAGCAAAATGAATAATAAATGTAGCTACCTGAAGCAAGTTTAATACAACTAAAAATAGACAACAATATTAGATTTCTAACAAATATTTAATAATAAGTTGAAAGTCGCCATGTTGCTATATAAAAGTTACTTAAAAAATGTGATATATGTGAAATAATCACCTTTTCCGCAGCCTGTACCACCAAATGCTGCTCAAATCCTGAAAAATCTTCTGCTGATTTCATACATTACAGGATGGCATGGAGGTCGGAGGGAAGAACTGGTAAGATCTAATGGGTACCTAGGAGAAAAACACTTGCAGAAGTGTTGGATTCCCTGCAGATTTCAGCCTAAAATGTTTGCAAGATTGAAGCAAAGTTTGGCAGCATGACAGAGGTTCTCTCCAAAACTAAGTATGTTTTGCCCCCTTTTTTTTAATAAATTGTGTAGATGTGCCATAATCAATATCGGTAACTGTAGGAGGTGTTATATAGATGAATTGTTCTTTACATCACTTTTAAAGTCCAGTTCAAAGACTTTAGATATGCATGTAATACTACTTACATTAACCATTTCATTTTGTTATAAATGTTATGCATTCAGAAAATGCTCCGAAGTTTACCAAATCAACTGCCAAACTAATCCAATGCATCTTCCTATATCAACATATGCAAAACAGAGAACCCCGCTCCTATCCCTTGCCCTAGTGAAATTTAAGCTTAAAGCGGAACTTAAATAAAAACAAAACAATTACACTTACCTTTAATCCTACAGATCCCTCAATAGCGCTGATCTTTTCCACAATCCGATCCATTTACCATGATCCGGTCCCTTTGTTGTCCTGGAATTTCTCACATTCATCCAGGCACGGAGGAAGCGCCGGGCGCCTCAATCTTCCATCTACTCCTCCGTCTTCTTCTTGTCTTCTTTGTTCATCACCTGATCTCGCACTGCACAGGTTGTCTACCCTTCTATGTAAAGTTATGTTTAGGTACGCTTCAACCTAATTATGGTTAATGATAACCTAACCCAGTGGGGCCCTAGAAAAATATGTCTTCACAGGTGTCTCCATTTAAAAAAAGAATTTCTCTCTTTTCCTCTTCTGGTAGCAACTCTGAATTTAGATTTTCCTACACAAGTGATTAGGACAAATGGAGAATTTCCCCAGTGGGAGTATACACACAACTTTACACTGCATTTGTTATTTATTCATTGGATAATTTTCCAATAAAGATTATCAAGCACATATATATATTTTGACGTTTAATCTTTTGGTTTTATTTTATTCTCACTGCAGGTATCTTAATTATTGTTCTCTTCGTTGGACACTCATGGATCCCAAAGAACTTCATCTTTGATTGACATTAGCCAGAGATGGAGTGAAAGTTTGTGTGGTCATTTTAGAAAATTGACTTTAGTATACAAAATACCACAAAACCTAATAAATAACACACTTGATAAAATAACACACATATAATAAGATTAGCTGAAGATGCTATTTTTCAGAAGGATTTCAAGAGAGCATTTACATTTTAGGGTGCATTTTAAGGCACAATTAACCACTTTGTTACATATACAACACAAGCAAAGGTCAGCAGAGAAGTCTGGGCACTTTTTGTTCTTTCCTCAGCAGCTTTCCTTACCAGTTCTCCTTTCCCTGTATCACTGGTACCTCTTATGCATTTCTCATTCAAGGTGGGTGCACTGATCTGTTGAAAACCAAAAGTCACTTGTTGGATTTCATCTTTTATATGTTTAATATTCTATTCTATTACAAGGGGGTGCTGAGAAGTTCCTGGTATAGCCCCCTTCCAGATGAAATAGAAAAATGAGTGTGGTGGCATATGACAGCCTAATATCTTAGTATGTAACTGTGCAAATATCAGGTATTTGCAATTCTTAAAACTGTTTTTTCTTTTGGTGAGAAGCTGTGATGGCAGAGACACAAGCAAGTTTCACGTCGTACGAGTTATGGGCCGTCATGAAGTTTTTTTTTCTTCAGGGAAGGTCAGCAAAGGACATTCACACTGAGATGTCACAAACACTGGGGGAAAAGTGTTTTTCCTACAGCACTGTCAAAACCTGGATATCTTGTTTCAAGACTGGGCATTTCACTGTTTAATATGAGCCCCACTGTGGGCGCCCCCCAACCTCAACTGACCCGGCAACCTGCAATGCTGTCCATGAGCTGGTTATTGAGGACCGGCGAATATCCGCAAAAAAAGATTTGCTCAGATACTTGACATCTCACAGGAGCGTGTTGGGTTTGTTATCACCACTATCCTAGACATGTGCAAGCTTTCAGCGAAGTGGGTGCCAAAATGTTTGAACAGTGATCAGAAGATGGAACGAGTTAAAGCATCCAAAGCTGTTTTGGCCCATTTTGAAGTTGCACAGGACTTTTTGGCTAGGTTAGTGACTGAGGATGAAACCTGGCTCCACATTTAAGATCCGGAACCAAGGAACAATCAAAGAAATGGCGCCACAGCGGGTCCCCACTGCGGAAGAAGTTCAGAACCCAGAAATCAGCCAAAAAAGTCATGTCATCCGTTTTCCGGGACAAAAACGGTATTCTGTTGGTGGACTACCTACCTCAGGGCTCTAGTATCACCGAACAGTATTATGCTAACCACCTGGACCAGCTGAAGGAAGCAATTAAGACCAAACGCCGTTGAAAGGTGACCAAAGGGATCCTTTTTTTTCAGGAGAATGCACCTGCGCACACATCCAACATTGTGGCTGCCAAATTGAACACTTAGTTTCCAATTGGTCCACCATCCCCCCTACTCACCTGACCTGGCCCTTTCGGACAATTTTCTGTTTCCGAATTTGGAAAAACACCTGAAGGGGCAACTTTTTGAGGACATTTCTGATGTCAAAGATGCTGCTGAGAGCTGGTTTGTGGCCCAACCAAAGGACTTTTATTTGAACGGTCTAGAAAAGCTGCAACTATGCTGTACCAAGTGCATCAGTCTCAGGAGGGAATATGTTGAATAAATGTGTTATTTCATCACTCTGGCTCGCTTCTTTCTGGGCAAAGCCAGGAACGTCTCAGTACACCCTCATTCTGTATACACATATGTTGTGAACTTTATCTCCTGGCTTATGATAAGGAGTGATATCTTTATATGTTGGTAAGAGAGTGCTGCAATATAATATTTCTTCATTATTTAATTGAGGCTGCTTAATTTTAGTGACTGTGGAAAGACTGATTTTAGCACTTTAGATTCTGGTATTGTACACCTGGGGAAACTTGGCAGACTGGCTGAAACCTCAGGGTGGAATATCACATGGTGCTGTTTTCCCAAAACCCAGAACCCAAACAGTTTGCCTTTTTAATGTTCTAAAATTATGCTCAAATACTTTGTTCACTTTAAGAGGAATACATTTTTGAAAACCACAAATTTCAATGTTATTGTTTCCAACAACAATACCCAATACTCCTTTAGTCTTTCCACTCTGATCACTTCCACTTGCAAGTGGACATGCAAAAAATCATTATACTGTATAGCTTAGTGAATGCGGTGAAAATTCACTTTGCAATGAAAACCCAACCACATGCAAAAAACTGTTAAAAAAAAAAAAACACATGCTTTTTACATTTTGCATGTTATTGGAATTTCAGCAACACCTAACAATTAAGTAAACAAAGTGAAAACTCCTTTTCAAGGTGATAATTCTTTCTTGCTAAGTGAAAAGCCAATCTTTAGTGAAAAAGTCAATCAAAATGTGTGCCTAAAGAATATAAGCAGCTAGATGCTTATACAAATGAAGCATGTGCTTCCAAAACAGGTTTATTTCATATGTACAGGTGTTTTGATTTTTGGTGTACCCTCTACATAAAAGTCAGTGCACAAGGAATATTGTGGGGGTTTAAGTTGGGGGGTGGGGTGTTGGTAGTATACAGTGCCCTTTACGTTGACATTATCTTAAAGTAAACCAAAAAAAAACCATCTCACTTTTACCTTTGCAGATCCATCAATCCCTCCAGAGGTTTCCTTAATCGGGTCCCACATTGTCCTGGTATCCTCTTTCGTCCCAGTGTGGCCATCTTCTTCGCCCTTCTTCCGCCTTCTTCAAATGTCACTCGATCTTGCACGGCACACACGTGAGATCGGATGACATAGGTGGGGAAAAAAAGAGTGCCGATCTCACTGTGCATGTGTGAGACAGCATTTTTTTTCCTGTTCAAGAAAAAGGATCCATGACATATGTATCCTGGGAGGCTCTGCAATCCCACTCTGTCGCGATGATCAAGACAGAAAGAGGAGGGGCTTTACCCTTTTATAAAAAGGGTTTTAAACCCCCTCCAAAAAAAGAAGGTTATTTTTACCTTACATATATAAAAGGGTCGTCTACCCTTTAATGTAAGGTAAAAAAATTTACTTTAGGTCTGCCTTAAGTATTTATAAAATAGAAAAGGGAGCCATTTCATTGGAATGGTAAATATACATATTTATGGGATAAAAAGGTATAAATAATGATTCACACAACAATGTAATACAGCATTTTGATGCAAAGAAATAATTTTAAGGTAAAATAAATAAAGTCGTAAATAAATGCTTATATTTGTTGTTTCAAATGTTCACACTGATAGGACCTTCAGTTCATAATATCTTTGATATTACTTCCTACAATACCACAAGACTTAGTCGTTGGTCATCACCCTTTATCCATGTACATGTATGGCCTTGGCCATTTTTTAATCTCTTTTGAAATGCAGTGAGCTATTTATTTGCTGATGATACTCCAATATATCTTTCTGACCTCTTCTTCCTAGTACCTGAATGCCTTCATGCTGTTTCATCTTTCAAGTGATGTTACTGTTTGAAACTTCAAAACTTGGTTATCTCTCCTCTATCTAAATCTGCGTTTTGTCTGATATATTGCTTGCTTACTCTAGATATAATTCAAATCTCGCCAACTGTTCTGACTTCCAACTTGAAGTTTACCTTTGATTCTGAATTTTTTTTCTTGTTTTTTTTTATACATATAGACTCAAGAAAATTGACAAAAAAGGACATATTCCATTTCATCTACATCTAAAATATCTAATTTTTACACATTAAAATTCTGCTCTGTGGTCTAGTAAATACGCTTGCCATGCTTCCATCTGTTCTCTACAAAAGCTCCCCAATGTCCACCAGACACAAGCAAAAGTTGTATAAAAAGTCCTTAGGGCAAATTTACATTCTTACAAAACATGCAATAAATCCTATCCCTAAAACTCTTTATTTTCCATATAGTTATCCTACCTGCCTCTGACCAGGGATGAGTGAGAATGCCTCTGGCACTTCCGATGGTTCTGCGAAATTTCTGCAAACCAATTTTGCAAAACCATCGGAGGATCGAGAAATATTATAACAGGAGGATTCACAGGATTCCTCGGGAATCGTCCTATTTGTGATCCCGGGGGAACTAGAGGTTAATTAACCTCTAGTGTCCCGGGCATCCGACACTTTTCTCAAATAATGCAGCCACAGCTGCAATGATTGAGAGGATGCCCAGCAAAGGAGAACCTCCTGACATTGTAATATAAGTATCTCTTACTTATGATACATTTGTTACAGATACAAATGTATCATTTCTAAGAGATACTTATATTACAGTGTCAGGAGGTTCTCCTTTGCTGGGCATCTTCTCAATGATTGCAGCAGTGGCTGCATTCATTGAGAAGAGTGTGTGATCCCCGGGGCACTGGAGGTTAATTTACCTCCAGTTCCCGGCATTGCGGAGGATTTCCATGATGCAGCCCTGGAAATTTTCCTGTTTGGCGAGAGCTCGATCTCTCGGCGGATCAGAAAGCCGGTCTCTCTTACCTTTTCAGTAAGCGAGAAAGGCCCGATTCGCCTCAAGATCGAACCTAATATTCTCGCTTGCTGATCCCTACCTCTGACCAAAGTAATGTCATCTTTGTAAAAAACACACTAACCCCAAAGAAGTACAATAGTGCTGGTAGCAACTATTGTGCATCGTTAGGTTATATCCTCTTCATATGGATAGCTTTACAATTAAGAGGAGATTTTTGTTGCTTACTGCTCATCTGTAGTTCCAGGTCTTTCTTGCCTGTTTGCTTGGCAATAAGTGGGTTATCTCCTTCTTTCTGTACATCAAAGAAACACACACTTTATTTCCACAAAGGCACCATGGAAAGGTAAAGTCCCTTTACTCTCTCTGGTTGTTTCTAGAAGCAAAAAAGGTGTGGTAAATCTATTGGTTTAGAGGGAAAACTATGACTCCAATTTTACATTAGCTGTCTGGAACTTCCTTATATTTCTAATGTGGTTTCCAGGTACACAACAAGAATTGCTAACTCCACATCCTAGATGACAGAATTCTGCCTATCCTTCCACATATCTATGTAATTCCCCATACATACATAGATTTCTTTACCATAAAACAATGCCACTGCTCTGACCACTACACTATATGAATAGTTTCTTGGGAGACGTAGATCAGGGGGCTTGTCTACAACAAATGTACTCAATGTTCAGCAGCTTTCCATAGAAAGATATTTACAAGCCTATTTCATAATATCAAAGGAAGTAACTTATTTTCAACCCAGATTTTTTTATATCATAAAAACAGGGTTACATCTGTCAATGTTGGGGGGGATGCAAATTTGTCATATGGTACACACCCACATTTATCTCCACTCCACAATATCTAATTATTAGAATCACGAATTTCAGGTTAGGTGTCAGTGATTAGAAAACATTATGTGATATTTTTTTTTTCAGGTCACATGATCACAAATACTTTAATCCACTCACCATGTGTTTACTGACACATTAGAAAAAGAAATAAATCATTTTAAACACCTGCTAATTTGTTTAGAAGCAGTTATCCTAACAAATATAGCTCTAATATGACACTATGTCTAATATGTTATACCAAATATCCTGAAATGTAATTTTGGGATCTACAGACAACTCTTGCAAGAGTAGATATACTAACTGTAAAGCATGTTGGTATATATGCAATAGTTTGGTTGGATTGCTGCATTGGGGACTGGGCAACTTGCAGACATCAACACAACTATAATGTCTGCATCACATTAAATTTTGCAAATTTAAAGACCACCTTTTCCAATAGCTAAAGTTGAAATTCCGAGTCAGAAATTCATTATTTATTATGAGAATATTCCAAAACACACTAGCAAATCCATTAAATAATAGGTTATAGAGGGTTGTGGACTGAACTACAGAAGGCACTGATTTGAATACCATTCAATTGTTATAGAGGATTTGAAAATGGCAGACATTTAAAGAAAATGTGACTAGGTCAAGGTTGGTGGACAGTAATACAAACACCAACAAGTCGTTTCTACTAAGGGGAGCAATAGCAGCTTAAACATTGCATCTATTAATGTTAAATAAATTATTGGAAAGGCACCTTTATTTCTATGTACTGTATGAATAAGAATCATGTGCCCATTGAGGTATGTTAATAAAGTCAACAATTTCAATGCAGTGTAACTATTTTTTTACACTGATTATAGTATTAATTATACACCACGTTCAGCAAATTGATTTAAAGTTGCAATTACAAAGGTAAAAATTACAAAAAAAAAGTGAAAAGAAAAATTGCGATAGGGCAATTAAACAAAAGCACAGCAATGGGAAATACATACTATGAGTTGCCATTTCTAGAAAGAAAAAGTGTATTAACAATTACAAAAGTGATAAAAGACAATTAGAATTGAACATTTAACATCAGTTCATAATGACAGTGATTCCCTTATGGATATTCCAGGTTCCATAAGGATTTCAAGATGTTCTGCTAAAGCAACCTCCCAAGATCAGTCAAGTGTACTGACAGTCAGATAGTCCCTTAGCTTCACTTAGATCAGAAAGGCAGAATTGCATACTAGTGTAGTATAGCTAAACAATATATATTCTGTATAAAATCACAGCCCTGGAGCGAACAGGAGAGCTCCAAAACAAAAATATTCTGACTTCAAACCCAAGTACAAGTGCAAGTGAATATCTAGACAGTGGAATGTACCCCCTTAACCAAATCTCTCCTCTAGATCACATAATCTTTTTATTTTTTATTTCTGTAGTGAGGCAAAGCTTTTATGACTCTCTGTGACATGATTACCAGAATTTGTGCAGGGGTAACCGCTGGCAGTTATGTTGACAGTGTTGACATTGGCACTGCTGACATTTGCCAAAATTGGATTAGAAAGACTTTGGGAAAGACTATTAAAGGTCAGAAATGCTTTGGAAAACTGTATGCATTTAAAATGAGACAGATAGGTTTGAAGAATAGGCAAATATCTATAGCCCAGTTGACATGGCCAACAATAACTGGGATTTCAGTACAGCAAAGGCACTTTGCTGTAGCCCCACGTTATGGGCTCACTGGATTTCTGTTAAGTCAATAGGTATTTAGACCTGTACCTTATTGGCTAAACTAGATTTACAGAAGTGGAATAAATATAAAGAGGGGCAGGTGAGAAATGTATGAGACAAATTGTGGTTCTTTTTTTTTCTTTATTCACATAAATCAGTTATCTAAGGGGAGCTTGTAGCTAGTAACATGTGAGCACCACCTGTACTGCATATGCTGGTTCCATATCAGTGCCTCACCAGACTATAAAGAAAAGATAACAATAACAGAATGCAGCTTGCACCTTTACAAACACTAAATCTAGAAAAGCCACTAGTGTTTTTGTTTGATGCCTGCATCCCACTGAATAGATTTCTAAAAGCTAGCTTTCCAGGATATACAACAGGAAAAAGGAGGAGATCTTTCCAAAATAAATGGAGTTTTTAAGAGTTATCATTTGTCTTTATTATATACATTTTTTCTCACGTCTTGCTTTGATGGATGATAATTCTGAAAGTTTAGACTTCCAATTACTTTCAGTTATGTTTTAAATGAATGTTAAAATGGAATTCAAAGAGTGAATATTTCCAGCAGAAAAACAGTCAGTGATAAACAAAAATTTGAAAGGGGTTCTAACCCTTTTACACCGTTCCACAAAACATTCTTGATTTTTGTATCGTTAAAATGTGAGTATCTACATAAGTCAAACAGGTATTTTAGTTTTGCTTGGTTGCTGGCAAGATTAATCACTTTGGCTTCTTCATAAGGGTGTCTACAAGACAATAGCTATATGTGAATACCTTTATGCAGAAAGACCAAATGACGGGAAAATCCTGGTAAAAGAAAATAAGACTTTTCTATTGTTCCTCCTTGCAAAAGGGGAAGAATCACAGAAGAGAGGTATCTAACTACTAGATTATCTATAATTTGTAAGAAAGTCGAAGGTATGTCAACCTGAAAGTGCAAAAAACTTGAAAAAATGTTTAAGGTAAGGTTGTGCAGTTTGAGTACAAGCTGGAGTTTGGCCTTATCAATCTAAAGATGTGAGGGAATAAAACATCTTAGTTGGTGTTACATAAATCATCCTCTAATTTCTTTTTTCATGTTCTATACTGAAATATGTATATGAAAAGGAGAATTTAAATTGAATGTTATCTAATACAGACAATGTAAAGCTACATACACATGTGCACTTATTGTCGTTGAAAATGATCTTTCATGATCCTTTCCAATGACTAAGGACTGCACGATGCATTAGCACCCATACATACAGCACCCTTCTGCTCTATGAAAAGGGGAGGGGGAGAACGACGGAGCGTCACCCTGCTGCACGCTCCCCCCTTGCCTTGCATTAGGATCGTTCGTCGTCCATAGATCCGCTAGGACGGTCATTCGGACGATGGACGACAGGCCCTGTACACACGCCAGACTCTCCTCTGATATCGGCCTTGAGCCGATTATCGGGCGAGTGTGTACCCATTTTTTTCCAGGAAATGTTGACAAATTAGACCTACTTGGGAGTCCAATGCAATGGGCCTGATTTCTTAAAGCTCTCCAAGATAAATTTTCATAGGTAAACCTGGCTGATCCAGCAAACCCATCCAGTGTTCGAAAGCTTTATTAAATCAAACGGGTTAGGTATAGGTCTAACAAAAGATAAAAAAAATTACTGTTAGAAAAAATTAAGTGCACATTTTTTTTTTATTTTAACAATACTTTATTGTATACACACTGTTAATACATACATTGTAAATAAGCAAGACACAATCTGTAGAAATATGTAGACATTTTTGTGTTTGTATATACACAGCACAAAGCACGCATGATAAAAACAGAGGCCATCCATTGTCCACCCCCCAAACTGTAATTAATTTACCAATTTCCTTTTTGTACATGGCAGCCAGCAAAATAATTAAAGGCTAATAAGACACAGCAAAGTCACACATGTAAAATGGAACAAACAGTAAACAATAGGGCTAGGCGAAAGGCAGAAGTGCGCTGTCTGGGCATTGCCTCAGATAAACTGTGCGCACATTGACACTGTCACGCTCTCCGCAGCCCCGAGTGTGCTGGTAGCTCGGTGCAGACAGACAGCTTGAATTAATCCCAGGAGGAGTGCATGACAGGCGAGTGAAGCAGACAATTAGAATGGAGGAGGAAATTGGAAATGGCAAAGGTGTGAACATATGTCAAATTACGGCTAAATGATAAATTACAATTCTGTCATTGAAATAAATGGTAATTAAGAAAGATTTCGGCTATCTCTCTTAAATAAAGACAATAATAAAATTCAGGGGTATGCGGTAATTTCTGTATTTATTTTGCAGCGATCTCCTGTTAAACTGTCCTCATTTACCACTCTCCATTCCTCCCTCCTTTCCATCCTCCCTCCCGGTGGCCACAAGATTGCCACACGTCTTGTAGAACGGTTGTTTGTGTACATTAAAGCTAATCCTTCCCCGAGTCTTTTCCCTTATTCTTTCTCTGTATTCCTCATATAGGCAGTATGGTGTTGTCAAAAAAAAACAGGAAGCTGATAGTATCTAATAAAGCCTGAGCAGAGGTAAAAAATGGTCTGCTGGAGCTGCTGAACCCTAATTATTTTAAACAAGCACAGTCCAGCTGACAATTAGGAAATTCTTCTTTATGGCTTGGGGGATTCATATGAAACCTCATAATCACTGTATACACGTCCTTTCATTTAGACAGTAATGAATGTGAGAGAGCAGAAGGGGAAAGAGAGGAGGGGCTGTTACTGTTAGACCACTCCAACACATTTTCCAAACAGCTGCGTAATTACCATGACTTTTGAATTCATAAACCAGCCCCAATTTAGGGGACCATTTGTGAAGGTCCTGCAAACAAGCAGCACACTAATGGCTACAAAGGGGTAGAGGCTGCTATTAGTGGCCATGCAGCGGATGCGGCTCCAGAACTCATTTATTGCTAAATAAGAGATACAGTCAGACGGCTTCCAATAAAATAATGAGCACTGTGTATTTCTATAATCTGCTGATGAATTATATTTCTTTAATTTACACGTCCAATTAAAACCAAATCTAATACTAGCTGGCAGCTATTCCTCACAAAGTTACAAGAAATGGCTGGATTGAAATAAAAGTTTTTGTTTTTCTTTGCCAGAAAACCCCTGCACATTTAATACAAGTTAAGTATGTGTCTTTTAACAGAATTTACGTTTTATACTCACCTACCATATCATATAGGATATTGGGATGATGTCCGTATACAATACAAATACAATACAAATGCACCAAAGCTTCCACTTTATAATAAATATTTTGTAGAAGTGTATGTAAAATCTAACTATACATTTATCATATTTTTACCTGTTGGGCCTTTTGGATTTACTATTTAAAAAAATGTTGTTATACCTGTTTGATAGGGCCAAACATACCTGACTTTTACAGAATTCCAGCTGATACCTTCCTGTGCTCTCAGCCTTTGTACAAGAAGGGATTATGAAAATGTGGAAGGTGAGTGAGGGAGATAAGGTCTGTGGTCTTTGTAATGCATCAAAAATATGGTAGGCAGGGCTGATACCCTATGTTTGGTATTTCAAAGCAGAAAATGTATCAAGTAAGATAGTTACTGCATTGCTTCCTTGATGCAGGAAATCCACAATCATCCAATTCTTTTGCTCCCCAACCCTTCTGTCCCTTGCTTGGATTTTAGTTGTGGCAATCATGGGGGCTCAGCATCACATGTGAGATTTATTATACCTTCCTGTTTTTGGAAGCTATGCATTGCACCCAACCAGCCTTTCCCACCAGCCATGCATTGCATTGCCAGCTGCTTTGCTTATAAAAGCACAAAGTAACATAGTTACATAGTAGGTTAGGTTGAAAAAAGACATCAGTCCATCAAGTTAAACCACTAGGGAAATAAACATATCTCAGATATAAGACCCTATAAGACATAGTTGATCCAGAGGAGGGCAAAAAAAAACCCTGGTACAATTTGCTTGAACAGAGGAAAAGAACTCCTTCCCGATTCCAAGAGGATATCGGATGTTCCCTGGATTAACAGTCATTGTTATTTTTACTTTAAAGCCTTAATACCCAGTTATATTCTGTGCTTCTAGAAAAACATACAGCTTTTTCTTAAAGCAATCTATAGTAGTTGCTGAAACTACTTCCTGAGGGAGCCGATTCCACATTTTCACAGATCTTACAGTGAAGAATCCCTTCCTTATCTGGAGCTTAAACTTCTTTTCCTCCAGACGCAAGCAGTGCCCTCTTGTTCTTTGTAATGATCTCAAAGTGAATAATTGGGAAGAGAGTTTTCTATATGGACTGTTTATATATTTATACAGGGTGATCATATCCCCCCTTAAACGTCTCTTCACTTCACGGAATCTAAATAGAAACAAGTAAAACATGCAAATGAAAACAGATCTATTTTATCTATTTATTAATTTCATTAGCTGGGAAAAGAAAGGACCTGGCTTTACACCCCAGGGCAATTTTTACATTTCCAGTTTGGGTTTGTTCATTCTGAGATAACTTTGTCACACGAGATAACAAATTAAAACATGCATTGTACTTTTCTTTTACCCTTTCCTTGCTATGTATATTAAAAACTGTTAAAAACAAAATATTAGAATTAACATTAAAATGAAAAAGAAATGATAATAGTAAAACAAAATAGGAAGAAAAAATAGCAAAAAATAATAACTAAGGCAAAAGAGGAAAATAGTATATTTAGGCTGAAAAGGGTCAACCAAGGTTTTTTTTTTCTTGTAAGGTCTCAAACTGAAAGTAGTAGCTGAAATAACATGTTCAGAATGGCAGTGAAGTTACTGTGCGGTTACTGCTTCCTACCTGCCTCAACCCTATAGAGAGTTATTGGAGGCAGCAGTGAGCAGAACAGTACTACCCATTACAGCCCATCATAAAATCTGCAGATATTGGTTCTCACAGCAGTGCAAGTGACTAAGTGGCTGGCAAGGTGCCACCCACTAGGAACAGTGCGAGATGGATTGACAGGTCTGAACCTAGTCTTATTAAAATTTTGTAAATTGTTACAATAAATAAGTTTTCAATAAATGATTACATCATTCAAGAAAGAGCAATTGTCTGCCGTGAGTGCACTGCTCTGTCATGTACTTTTTTTGTATTTATTCCCTTTTTTCTATATTCACATCCTTGAGTCTTAAATTAAGGTGACATGAATATTCTATAGCAAAAAAGACCAAATGGGTAATTACCTTAATTTACATTCAATACAAATTTAGTTTTGTACTTGTCAGCACTATTGTAGCTTCGTGTTACTGTTAAGTAATTCTGTAGCTGGACTTTTTTTGTATTTTATAAGGATATAGGAACAAAATGTTTGTGTTCTGTATTTTTAACCAATAATATAGATATAATATATGCTAGATATACAGCTTAATTTGAACAGTTCGGTGGAACACACATTTGTCACACTGTACTTCTCTGTCAGTGAAGATCTCACTGACAGAGAGGGACAACAGACACAGAATCTATTGCTGAACAGACTGATCACTATGATTTGTTATAGTGATACAGGGTCAGGAGCCAATTAACAAGATTCTCGATCACTACCCTGAGATGTCAGCTGTCCAATAACATCAGTAACGCGCTTGGCTTCAAAGAATGTTAAAACTGAATACTGTGGGTGCTAAGGCTTTATATAAATGACAATGTTCTGACTGTACTCTCTATTGTCAAACTGGAGTTTCAATATATATAATATAATATTAATTTATAAATAAATATATATATATATATATGTCAAAATATTCCAGATAAAATTTTAGCTCAAACATATGAATATGAATTATGTAAGAAAGCTTGTGTTTATTAGCACATATATCAGTGTAAATTTTTGTTAGGAGACGAGTATAGTTGTTTTCCACACCTCATAACTATTTTCCACACTTTTGACCAACACACTTCCCCTCGAGGACCTCTCATGGACACAGCGCCACAAGGTGATAACCTTACCCTTGTGCGCCCCTCCACACCCGCAGGGGCCTCTGAATTCCATCCTGCAATCCAAGCAGCCAAATGTCAATACCCACTACATTCAAATGTACACCATCCCCTTGCAAAAATTGCTGATAACCTACCTTTAAATCCCTATGGCCAACTACTATGCCCCCATTTCTAACAATAAATCTACCAACTTCCCGGTTGACCTTACCTCTTGCTTTATTCAAGCGGTCCTCCGAGGGAGCCCAACGCCCCCTCGTTCTGGCCACCATCTCTGACCAGATGATCAAAAGTTCCAGAAAAGCCACCCACAACTGCAGAAAATCCCACTTTAAATCTCGAATTAGGTCCTTAATTGCCCTAATCCCCAAATCATTACCCCCAGCGTGAATTACCACGATATCCGGGGGCCTATCCTAACGCGCAAACTTATTGATTTCAGACTCTCCCCCACAACATCCCAGAAACTCCCAACCATCTCACTGCCCCCACTTCACGTGGGATTCCCAATTGCCAGCCTTCCGGCCGGACCGGTGCTCTCCTGGCCCCAGAAAGAAATTACAAGTACCACCAGGTAAAATCCCACCCCATCCCCCAACAACCGTACCCCCCACCCCCATATTACACACCCTCTGACAGATGGGGCCGCACATACAGTTGATATCTCCGCGACTCCCATCTGCCGATTCGCTTTATAGCCTCTGCGCCCAACTAGCCTCTAGCCGCTTCTGTTGCTGCCCCAATCCAAAATGAATGAGAAGCGTAATCACTCTCCCGCAACCCCAGTGCATGCAAACAATTGCAAAACAACGCTAAGAACTGAAACTTAGTCAATCGTTTTCCATTGACATGTACCAAAAACAACCCCCCAACAACCAGCCTGATAGCCGAAATAGCCCGAACCACCCTCACCGGACACGCCTCACTATTGCCCACAGCTCCCAACAAAACTTGAAAACCACGTCCCTCTGTATCCGTCTTAGAGCAACGGATTAGGACACGCACCGGATCCCTCTTCACACAAACATCCTCCATCTGAATCCCCCCCCCCCCCCCAAAAGGGGCTACCGCACCCAACGTTTCCCCAATCCTAAAAGCACCAAAAAATGCCAAAACAAACGCTGCTCGAAACAGCACCACTTCATACTCTGAAAAACAAATCCGATCAGCTACCACCCTTCGATTGGATATTGTCACGGTCCCTCCCGTGACTGAGGATAGAAGATCTGAGAGACTGGCTGCACGTGAGGTTATCTGACAGTCTCTTTGCTTTCACTTGTTTCAGTGTTGTTGTTGGTAATGACCTCACCTCTGGTCTCGGCTGAAGCTTGTTATCATTACTATTCCTCTATTTAGCCTGGCCTTACACTTCAGGTCATGAGGTTGACATTTTCTCCTTGGAGGTGGAAGAGCTGGTGTGTGGTTCTCTCCTGAGTTCCTGCTCATCCATTTTCTATTGAAGATAAGTTTACTTCTCTTTATATTTTGGTTGTTACCCTTTGCTTGTTGTTACTAGGCCTCAGGGAGACACTGGTGTGTTCATCTGGGAAGGAACCAGTAGTCTCATACCCTGTCACTACTCCTAGGGCATTTCAGGGCTCCTAGGGTCTAGTTCCGGTGTATGAATCCTCCCACCTTCAGGGTCTATTCATACTGACTGAAGTCAGGGCTGGATTTAGGGTTTCAGTAGGTGGTGCCCATTTCCCTCTCCTTACCTTGGAGGTCTAGTCCCTTGTCATTATCTTCCTGTTTTAATTCTGGTGTTCCTCTCCTCCCCCCTTATCTTGTGACAGATATCCATTTATCCCCATGCATCCCGACCAAATCCACCTCCAGAGCCAACTTGCGAAAAGACCGCCACTGAAACCGAGAGAGAGCATCGGCCACCGAATTAGAAACACCAGGTATATGAAAAACCCACAAGAAAATATTAAAATGTAAACATAAAAACAGAAGTGATGATGCAGACCACTTATTCACCACCTGCACTACCCCTAAATTGTCACACTGAAAACGGATCTTTTTATTCGCCAACCGCTCCCCCCACAACACAATCGGGAGCAACTCTAATGGAACCATGTTAGAGATCAAATCCAGCAACACCCACTCCTCAGGCCAAGGGCCTGCACTACAGGCCCCTTGACAATAAGCCCCATAACCTCTGGAACCTGCCGCATATGTAAATAATTCCAAATTCGCCGTACTTACCGAACCGTCCATCCAAAAGGCCCTCCCATTACATTTGCCCAAAAACCTTTTCCACACTTGCAAATTTGCTTTCAATTCTCTAGTAATCTGCACAAAATGCTCCGGGCGTTTGACTCCAGCAGTTACTAACCGTCAGGCAAAGATCCTGCCCATGGGCATGATCCTACATGCAAAATTGAGTTTGCCCAGCAATGACTGCACCTGGCGCAAATGCAACTTCCTTGCTCCAACCTCCCCACGAACCTCCCGGTGCAACCCATCCAATTTCTCCGCTGGTAACCTACTCTCCATTGTCACTGTGTCAAGTTCAATGCCCCAGAAGGACAGTGTAGTTGTGGGACCTTCGGTCTTGTCCAGCGCAAGTGGCACCCCAAATCGCTCCGCCACAAACTGTAGTGTTCCCAACAGAATGTGACACACTCTAGAGTCCGCGGGGCCCACGCACAGCAAGTCATCCAAATGCAGCACTGAGTCTACCTCCGCTAAATCATGCACCACCTGAACTTATTCGCCTCCTTCTTTGGGACCAACCCCAACGGCGACACCACTAACTCTTCCAAGGGGGGCCGTGAAAATGGTCCCACCATCCTCCCTGAACTTACCTCTTTCCTTAACTTTCCTGCAACCACCTCCGTCCCCATGTTACATGGAATACGAAACCTCCTCCCTCAAAACCTCTGCAGCATTCTCTCCCGGCTGGGCCTCCACCGGTCGGGCCCCGGACATCTCGGTCGGAACTGATGAGGTCGTCTGCTCCCAACTCCTACCATGACGCCGAGCCCTCTGGATCTCCAGGCTCAGGCGCACCAGCGTCCGGGACCGCCGAGGGCGTGCCCTTTCTACTCCGGTAACCACCGACGAACCTTCACCTCCAGGCACTATGGCAGCCAGCTGGCCTTCCAGCCACCCTGGATCCCTTCCTGCCGCAGCCTCCGACAATCGGGCCCACAAGGCCTCAGCACTTTCCATCAGGTAAGGCTGAACAATTATTCTCTCTCACTTCTTCTGTAAATAATGACTGCCCCTTTTTCTCTCCTTAGCCTTTTATGTCCTTTGTTACCCCCCCCTATTGTTATACAAACTTAACCAATCCCAATACACTAATCCTAAACCCTCCCCCTCACACCTACTTTTGAAGTAATGTTGTCCTCCGCATAGCTCCCTTCTCGCCGGCTCTGGGGCCTCCCTTTTTCCAAGTTTAGGTTATTAGCTTCAATGCCTATTTGGATATTTTATGTAATGTTGGTATTGATTCCCTTTAGACGTTCCAGTTTCCCTTTCAACAAACCAAAATACAGGTTAACCTGCTGAATTGAATGCTAGTGCTGTGGTATGTCTGAATTTTCTATGCACACTCAAAAAAAGCTAATCAAGGAATATGTTGCCATTGGTATAGTATAAATTATTAAAATAATTTAGTCATTATATCATCACTTTCATTATTACTGGGAAAGGTTCATTTACTCATTATTACTGATAACACTGCAGCAAAGAATGTAGTTATAACGGATATTGAAATTGTCCTATAGTCCTGGATATTCATGGGGGCAATTTCTTAAATCAGGACTATGATTTAAAATTGCCACAGGCTTCAGTAAGAATTTTCTATAACTCTATAAGCCCACATTAATCATTAGGCATTGATCTAAACATACACTGTTTAACTTTGTATGTCATTGTTGCAGAGTCATAGCCAGAAGGACAGAACTTAGAAGTAGCTGATGAGTCTGCAAATTTTTGTTTGATTTAGAGGGATATTTTGCTAAACATAAGCAAGAAAGTTACATTATATGAACCACTAATGTAGAAAAATAGTTGTCATTATATATTTAATCAGATACATAATGAAACATAAAGCAAATCTGTACTTAATTTTATTTCATGAAATCATATCTAAACTCAAAAACATAAAGTGTAGTATATTGAAGCCTAACAGTCTTTAATTGCTGCATTAGGTTTTTTTTATCTTTATTTTTAGTTGGTAATGAATAACAAACGTCCTATTCTTAGCCAGAAAAAAGGAAAGTGATGCAGCCACCACCCTTAAGCACTGGAAAGACCCAATATATTATATTTTTGGTTTTGAGTTAAAATACTATTCTTATGATTTCCTGTAGCCTTGTTGTAACCACTTCCTGTCTACGTGCGTGAATCATAGTTGAGGCAACATGACATTTCACTTGATGGGTTTCTGATGGTAACAATAATAAACTAAGACACTTTACATGTGTTAAAAAAAACATTTGTAGTTCCCCCCACATAACGGGAGAGCAACAAAGAACAAGGAAAAATATTTTAACCCAAAATAATAAAGGATTGAAGAATAAGTTTTTTAGAAAGATCACCAGGTACAGTATTATTTTATTTAATGTTTCAAAATAATGAAAATGACTTTAAAAATTACATTACATGTAGACATCTATAACATTTCAGTGACTACATTTACATACATTAGTGAATAATTAAAGTCACAATATTAAAAATCACTTATTTAGCACTAGACACTGGAAAGCAATAAGAGCAATCTCAATGTTTCTGTGTTTCTTAGTATCATAAAACACCATTTTTTTGTGTGGTTTGGGATGACCTACAAAAATTAGTAGTAGCATGAACTTTAGTTTGTTAAAATCTATTATAACTTTTTCATATATTTCAAAAAGATTTCAAAGATCACAGATAATCCTATTCTTACAAAATGTTAACTTAAACCCAAGGATTTTATTTCTAATATTATTATTATTACCACTACTTTCATTGTAAGTAATCTCCTGGATTCATTTTCATAAACTCATTAAATCACCTTTAATTAGGCTCTTGAGATTTATTGCGGACAGGGAGTTGCTTGTGAATTCATGCCCTTACTGTATGGTTATCTGTGTTCTTCTGAAGAATGTAAAAATGGTGCCCATGTACACATGATTATTTTGAAGGTTTGAGAACATTGCATACCACCTATTTTTAAGCAAAATTAACGTAAATGCTGTTACCAATTATATTTTATGTTGTCTATTATCTGTTTGTGAATGTTCCCAAAATGTGAAAAGCTTATCTCCTTTTTCTAAAATGTAGTTTCTTTTTATGCAAATATTCTGCCCTAAAACATTGATTTAATTGTTGGCTTTTAAGGTAAATGTAAACACTAAAAGAATTGTTTTTATGGGTCCATGTGTTCATATTTTCGCCAAAATTCATCAAACATGATAATTTAATAAACACATTTTGATTAAGAGTTGTGTAGATTTTGGGTAAAAACAACCACAAATGGACTCATTAAACAACTAAATCAACTCCCATTTTGTTAAATGATTTCAACTTTTTACATTGTGTGTTGTATCTCCTTGCAGCCAGTTTCTGTCTCATTGCATGGAATTTAGTGATGGCTGCTTGGCATTTCTTAGAAGACGGAAGAAGAAGGACTTTCTAATGATGACAACAGTGGACTATGCTGAACTTGTTATGGAAAAGTAGCAAAAAGAACTGGAAATGAGATTACCATTGCAGGATCTTTTATACACAATACCTATCCTGTAAAGAATTTCATTTTTTCTGCAGAGTTTTTTAGAAACTTCCAGTTTCTTTGAGCTGCCTAGATGTAATGTGCTAACAGAAAAATAAATGATCTGCTATTTTGGATTATGTAGAGAGAGTGGGTGCTTTTTTAATGTAGAATGGGAGTCATAATTTGATTACCTTTTTTCATTTAGTGTTCTGTTTGTTGTAACTCCCTCATTTTTCATCTATAATTTTTATACTGACAATTTAAAATAGTCTATAATCTCATTCTGTGAAATAGTGTAAATAAATTAGGATGATGACTTCCTATTTGTTAGCATAAGGGTAGGTCAATATAGATTAAATAAACTTTCAGAACCATTGGTAGTCATTTAAACCAGTGGTAGCTAACCTTTTCGTGGCGGCTGACCACTAAAATTACCGTCTCCGGACTGCGCATGTGTGGGGAGCCAGGTGTCACTCAAAGAGGAAGAAACTTCCCCATAATGACGTTATGATGCCAGAACCCACCCACTCTCCCATCTCAGGTCATAGCCTGTCCAGGGATACAATCCGCCCACTTTCCTGAGCTTACGATCTGTATAGGGAACATGGTCCATGGCTCTGACTGGTGCGTCCCCCCAGCAGGGTCTTTCCCCACTTGAGGGTGCACTGGCCGGAGCCGCAACCACTGGTTGGTGACCGCTGATTTAAAGCTTTTTCACTCTTAGGGCTCTATTTATAAATCAGGGAATCTGACTTTTCCTCAAACATTTACTGGTGAGAATCTTCCATGTTGTTGTGTTTCAATGGTAGTAACAAATTCCCACAAGGGGATGTTTGAGGACAGATTTCCTGTTTTGAAAAAAAATTGAGGTATTAGAAACCAACATAAACCCTTTTACCTTCCTAACTTACTCCACTAACAGACTGAACTACCAGTATGTTCCTACTAGCTACTATCACTAAAACAATTCTATTCTACTACTCATATAGAAGTGAATACAAGATTTTGTTTCACCTTTTATTTCCCCTATTCTTCTAAAAAATATACATAGAAAAAAAAAAACTATTCAAAATATAAGTAACAGTTTGGCCTGCAGTTGTACCTTAATTTATTTCTATATGTGAATTCCGGTACAGAAATGTTTTCATGCGATTATAGATATTCTAGCATAATGTAATTTCTAAATTTATTTTAAAAGCACAGATACCTATATTATCTAATTTTATTATTTTTACCCCAAATAATTATCTGCGTTAGGTTACATCTGTTTTTTTAGGGATTAGCTAGAATTTCCCACATCTGTACTCCTATAATAGGGATTGAACAGACATTGAGACATGTTAGCCAAAGGCTTTGTGAATATCCATACAATACATAGGGCTTCATTTATGAAAGCACTCCAAATATATTCACAAAATGGTCCTAGGTCCAAATGTCTTCAAGACTGGAGAAGATAGACTTTCATGAAGAAAATCTGGATGATCCAGCAAACCTGGAATGGATTTCTTTAAAAACATTAGCTATTGGCAAATACTTTCAATTTTGAACCAGACTTATTCCAGGTTTACTGGATTACCCATGTTCTCCCATGATAGTCTATCTTTTTCAGTGTTGAAGACATTTGGACCTAGGACCATTTTGTTAATATGCACTTCATTTATCCAGTCACATGCAGACAAAATAGGAAAATATGTTTTTATTTTCACACAATTGGATAATTAAAGTTAATCTTTACATATTTTACTGAATTTTTCAAATTTTACAAATTTTATTTGAATTGTGTTGTGCCACAACTTTAATCGAGTTGGCACTTGTTTTATATAATTTAGGGCTATCCAACTCCATGCCTCAAACAGACAGAAAAAAATTCAGACCTGTTTGTGGCCCTTGATCAAAATGTCTATGAATATTATAAAGAGGATCTAGATACCCCTAAATGAGCAGAAATGTTTGATTTTTACAGTACTGTCAAAACTACAATCACAACTATCACATTTTTTTCTTTTTTCATTGCATAAGTCACATCTTACATTGACACTGATGCACAAAATCTTTGGTGCTTCCACTTATTTTGCTGGACTTGCTGCTTTACCAGTTCATATGTTTCAAACTTTCAGTAAGTTCACATTCCCAAATAGACCTACATTGTAAATCATTAAGTGTGTAAAATCACAATTAAAGAAAAAAACACAACTAGAATACAAATATTTTCTGACTGATGAGAATGGCGCAAAATGTATCTCTTGTCTTAACCAGAAAGAGTTTTTCTTTCTTCAAATAATGCACTGTTTGATCATTCTTGAGTTTTTACTGGAGTTCATTTGGAATATTCGAGTATGCCGCAGTGTTAAAGTTGTAGAATACCTGTGAAAAAAAAAGAATGTAAACAAGTGAACAGACCTACAAGGAGAAATGTAAAAGCAATTGTGAATTTCCAAAAACATGATACAGCCTTTTTATAGTCTTACACATTTTCTTTCCAACACACACAAACAGACGTAGCTACTGGCAGATAGTGTACAAGCTGGCACAATAGTATATTAAAGTATACTGTTTCGAAAGCAAATCTGTCACTTAGAGGAGGGTATAATTTAACTTATCAGTTTTATTATCTACTTTCCCTGTTTTGTGCGGGGGAAATAACAGTAAATTGGAGTAAATCTCTCAAAAATCAGGGAAAATCCCCTCTTAGGCTGTGTTCACCAGAATAGGTATTACCATTGGTTGATTTCCCCTTTGGACCATTGATGGTGACAGCTGTAAAAGGTTTTACTTTTTTTACTTTCCTAATGACCATGGTCATAAGAGCAGAGCCACAAACATAATATTTTTACATTGTCCACCTAAGGAAACAATGTGGGTTAAAGTTATGCATGCAAGTAAATTCATTGAAAAATTTGAGTCAAGTCCGCATTGTTTCTTTTACAAAGTAGCTCACAATTTTCCATTTGGTTTGTTATCCTGTGTTTTGAATAACGCCAAGGCTGTATTTACCAAGGCCAATTCATAAGGCAGCAGATATACATACAGAAGCATCACAATTTACAAGATATAAAAGTGTATCTTTTTCTGTTTCAGTCTTTTCAGCATTACCATATAGGTTCTGTATATAGGCCTGAACAGAAGCAAAACTGGGCTGGGGACCGGGGAATATTCTCAAGCATTCTCCTTGACCCTCTTAAAAGTGTTTCTATCATGAAAGGACTAGTTGGCTGTGTTTGCTCTAGTCTCTTCATGACCAGAATGATATCTAATGTCCATGAGGATATTCATGAGGCCAGATACAGTTATAGTAAATCTGTCATAATTTAAAATCTGCACAAAAAGGCATGATCATGTGAAACCTTCAAAATAATTAGTAGGTACAGATAGGTTGAAATTATATGCAAATTATTTATTTCCATCTCCTGTGCCTCCTTGTTAGTATTGAAATATGATAGGTGGCCATACGACAAAATAGAAAAGCCTGGGAGATGGCAGTGGATAAGACAAATCCTTACAAGTTGAAACTACTTATAGTTCAGCTCCCTTTATCTCTGATTATCTCTCCATATACATTTTTTGATCACATGCTCAGTAAACATTCCACTGGTTTGTAAAAAGATTACTTTTAACAATATAGAAAACATTGGCCATATGCCCCATTTCCTTTTTACTGTGTATGGGTCACACCCTATACATACTTCTTTTTATGACTATTTTATGACTGGCCTTCAGTGTTGAATGTATATTACTTTTTCTTAGTGTTGTGCATAATAAAGAACAGTGGGTCCAGTGGGTAATAGAAAATGTGGGTAAAGGACAATGACCCACCTTCCCAGTACCCTGTTTTTTATATCCAAGCATTACTACATTGCACCAGTCCACACTGCCTTTGTACATTTTAAGCTAGTATTTGGTGCTATCACACATTAGGAAAAATGTAAAGTAAATGTATAATTTATTATAATGGATCTGAATATAGTACAATGATTTGAATTATTTTGCCCATCTAAGAAATGGACCTGTTATATCTTGTTAGTGGCTTGTATTGCTCTTGCGAAAGCCTGGAAATCTCCTACTATCTCCATTGTCTCCACTCAAACCAAAATTCGACTGGATTTTGCCAAATGACAAGTTCACCTGAACTCTTAAGCTGCATACACACGTGCAATTTTTGTCGTTGGAAAGGATCTTTCACGATCCTTTCCAACGACAAAGGACTACACGATGCATGAACGGTGCTGTACATACAGCACCGTTCTGCTCTATGGAGAGGAGAGGGGGACAACGATGGAGCAGCACCCTGCTGCGCGCTCTCCCCCTTTCCTTGCATTAGGATCGGTAGTCGTTCATTGTCCGTGGATCCATCCTGGCGATGGACGACGCCGACTGTACACACGCCAGATTCTCGCCCGATATCTGGCCAATGCCGATTATCGGGCGAGAAAAATCTGACGTTTGTACGCAGCTTCAAGGATAAAACATCCACTTTTGAACTTACATGGAATCCTTGGATAGACTTCGACAAGTTCGTCGGCTGCTCTGAACGTTCCACAATGAGGACTGCTTTCCCTTTCCCTTCCCTTCTCTTTCCCATTCCAACTATATACTGATAGAACTATTATAACTAATTTTATCTTTTCAAAACTGTTTTAAATGAGATTTCTGTTTTTAATAGTGTATAGCTTTCCATTTATAAACTTGTTTCTGGTAATATGGAACACCCAAGACTTAACATATTTAAAATAAAATGATGTGTGTTCTTATACATATCATTGTTTATGCTTGCAATAGATCTTCTGTATTACAATATTTCTATGATCTATCAATAGCAGTTTGTGTTTGAAAAACATACATCATACACAATAGTTAAAAAACACATATCCATTAAAGTGAATATGATGAGGAATAATATTTTAAATGCAGTCAATGTTCAGTGCTCAAGTAAGTATAATCAAATTATATTTGAACATCATGTTAAATTCTACTTACAGTAAGTTCAATTTATTTGTTAGGCAAAGCTGTATATTTGCCTTTCCCTGAACATCTATTCTGTACACTGCTAAAATGACCAATTATCATTTTCTATACATCTATAATCACTTTAGGCTGGCTTGGTTCGATTATGTCTGTAGACTTTTAAGAACATTCAGTGCCTACCTAACCGAGCACTGTGACCTGTCAACTGATAATTTTATGCCACAATATTTTAGAATTTCTTGACTGTCATTTTGTCTTGGGAAAACACTAGTCAGATCTTTCCAGTAAATCACTGACTAGGGTAGTGTTGAGTTCTTCAGGGTCTAATTCCACAGTGAGAGACAAAGTCGGTGCGTCAAAATGGCACCATGACCTGAAACAAGATACAAATTATGCATTATCTGTGTTCTGATATTTGTCAAGGTGATAAAGTGCACAGATGCAGATAGCTGACTCCGCTGTAGATATTATCTGTTCCAAACTAGACACTGACTTCTAAACTTATAATGCCGGCAAAGTTTGCTAAGTGCTCTTTTCTAGTTATCTGTTTCTATAGCAATAACACCAAATTGGAGATGAATATAGGCAGGCAAAATAGATTTTTTCCACTGTTTCCATATTTGATTTCAAATTATTTAATATTTTCTCTTTTACAAAATAGGATGTTATTGTATGATGCATCTGTGAAATTTGGTTTTCTTTGCTTTGGGCCTTTTCTATTAGAGTGGAAAATTACGAGCAGGCAGTTGTTTATTACAAGGACAGGTGATGTAAAATTAACTTACCTGCTTTTACCTTACTCTGTCATACATTCCAGCATCTTTACCTGGTCTTCTTTAGTGTTCAAGACCTTCAACTATCTTGATTGGCCAAGCAGGAATGTTGTAACTTCCACACATACTCACTGGAGTTTATTTATTCCTGGCAGTCAAACACTGAGCTGCACATGCTTGTAATGTTGGCAGTATCTTTTTTTGACAAATCAATTCAGATAAGTTTTAATCGTTCAACTACATGTAAGCCCACTAAACTTGCATGCCATATTAAAGGGCTAAGGTAGTTTCTAATGACATGTTTTATCTTTTCAAAGCTTCAGCTTTCATTAAAATAATACCTGATCATCCTCCCATGAGGGACTATTTCCAGGCACATCATAGAGTTACAATGCTTTGTTTCTTTCTCCTAATCCTGGTCTGTAAACCTGCCACATGGGCTTCCAGTGGACAATGAGAATCTATGTTCTCCTGCTGTCATCCTAGGAAGCCTAAATATTAACATGCACTTGATGCTTACGTATTCATCACAATGATTTCTAATGATTCTTATTGTACTTCTCCATTGTCACCCCGTTACATGCACCATGGTGGAGACGACAAGAGAACAGGTTAACACCCTGAGCAAGCATGGTCCTCCTTTATCACTACTGGGAAGCCAATCTAGAGCAATAATACACAGCTGACACTGGAGCAGGTGCATGACACACTAATTACCTTTTTTCCAGCTAAGGTTAACATCTACTTTACATCTGCTAAAAGGATGTGTCTATTGTGTGAGCAATTTGGCCTGTTTTCCTCTTATTTAGAATAGATTGAAAAAACTGGTGCACTTATTGGAGCTCACTACTTGTTGACTGCAAGTGGTACACATGCAGCCATATGTAATTATTCAAATTCACCCTAATAAAAGCATTTTGTAATTGTAAAAAAATTAAAGAACTGCTGTTGATCTTTATTTACAGGAAAGATAGATATCACATGAACACTGAATCCTCTGTGTTGTAACACACATGGGGCCCCTCCTGTGGCTTCTAGGTTTTCTCCAAATAGGAGGTTGCAAAGACAAGGTGTGCCTGCAGTGCCCCCAGTGGTGACATTTGTGGCAGCATAACCGGTACTATGATTCTGTATTGGAATGTCTGTAGTCCAACAAGAATCCCATGTGATACAACAAAGAGGGACCCACAACAAACAAAGTACTTTCATTGCACTGGAAATCTTTTTTCAAGTAAAATTTCTTAGAACGCCACCCTTTAACTTAAATTCTAATTGTAGAGGTAGTTTACCATGCTTTTCTGGGACACCAGTCATTAACATACCAAAAAGAATATATTATTTTTTTTTACTTTTTGTGATCATATTCACACTAGTATAAAGTTAACTAAGAAGGAGCTAATTTGCATTTAGTATCTATTATCAGCCTTTTCCAAGTGCCAAGTGCTTAGTTGCAATGCTGGCTGTTTACTTCAGAAGGTGCACATACTAAATCAAGGATCAATAATATCTAATAATATGTCTATGAGGAGTTTTATCAGGGAACAGTGCTGCAGATCTCTGGAGACTCAGAAATTCCTTCATGTCTTGCTGATTTAGGAAGCAATCACGCTACCTTCCGAGAAGGGAAATATATATAACAACAACAAACTGCTGAGCCGATTGCCAGGGGAGAAGCAGATCTCCTACCACAATGATCATTGCAATGTCTGGAGCTTACCAAATGTATTTATAACGGCAAAGCTGCTAAATTATATTATGCAAACCTGGCAATGTGTGCTAAGGGGGGAAAAGAACATTTTAAAGTACATAAGCTTGTGTTATGCATGTATAATATTTAAAGGAGAATGGCAAAAAAACGGACAAAGTGGAAAGGAGGGAAATGTTGAAATGTAAATTTTTCTTGTGCTGCTGGTCCAGAAAAACTTTACCTAATGATCCCTGTGCTAAACATTTATCCCTTCAAATCCTGAAGGATTTACCATAATATCATCTCCAGCAAAGGCCTTTTTCATGGATATGTATGAGGAATCTTCTGAAGCTCAGTCTAGGACTCTGAAATGGACCATTTGTTGAAAAGTGAAGAATCACAACCTTTTACGTTCCCCATGAACAGATTCATTTACTTCTACGTAATCTGGTGCACCGTATTTTTAAAAATCAAGTACTCAGTGACTATTAAAATGACTATAAAAACACCATCATACATGATTGTCCCCTGACTGGGCCATATAATGATGCCAGGTTTCATGCCAGTGTATCAAGATATTTAAGGCAGCGGAACTGATTGCCTGCTTGAACAGGTCAAGCTCGGAGACACCTTTGGATTTCAGGTAAGTATTGAGGCCTGTGATAATAAACTGCTGACCATAATGTTACCACATGCTTAAATACAGTTCCAACTGCTCACATTCAACCCAGAGGGAGCAGTTAGTAACCATACACTTCTTGTGTTTGTACGCAACTCCTGTTTTTGTGGACTGTGGTGTAGTTCCTGAATGGGACAAGTCACTTTTGGCTGAGAGGTTGCCTTTCCTCATCTGGCGGAAGAAGGCACCTCAACCTCATTCAACCTCTTTACCATTCAACAGCGGTTGTCAAATCATGTGGTTGACAGCATAGTAGTTAAAGAGAGGTTGTTGGGAGTGGCTGACAGCTGTGGTTTTCAATCTGAAGTCTCAAAGGAGCCTTAAGGTTCTACTTATAGCTTTTTTTTAACATTAAAAAGCATAAAAAGTCTGCTTTAGGCAAGCACAGTAAGCAGATCTAAAACTTTCACTGTGTTACAGGTAATTATGTGCTCCTGTTTTATCTTATAAGATCCCATATTTCCTTTGCATACTGTCAACATCCTTACTTATAACTTATAGGGAAGAAAAAAAGAAAAGGACATACCCAAGGACAGTCCCAATGGGACTTTAATGACAGTTATTTTTCATAAAAACCTAAACATTTTATAAAAATTTATTAATAACATCATCCATTTTTATGGACATATGTGTGTATATATACATATAGGTACACTCGGTTTTTGAAGCTGATGATCCACAGGATCCGATGTATGAACCTAGAGAAAAATGCTTTATATAAAGTATCAAAACTGATATTTATAGATAGATATCTAGAGTGGTCTTCTGATCTGTGGGCTGTGGTTTCCGCTGACTCCCCTATTGCTTGCCTCTGCACTGGGGGACAAAGTGCATTATTTATGTTTTACTGGTATGTATCTATATGAGGGATTGATATTGTGATGGTAATATTTGAAACTGAGGTAAATATGTTGTGAAACATGGAAGTAATATTTTTTTGTATTGTGTTGTAGTGCTGAGATACTTGGTTGTGTTGTACCGTATCCCTGAATAAGTGGATTCTGTCTATGAAACGCGTTGGATAAAGGACAACTCTCAGTATATGTACTACATCAGCACAAAATTTTTAACAAATGAAGCAAAGGTTTTTTATGGATGGATGTTATTAATAAATTATAATAAAATGTTTACCTTTTTATAAAAAATAACTGTCGTTAAAGTCCCTTTGGTATGTCCTTTTCTTTTTTGTTTTCTATAAACTATGTGCTCGTAGCTACATATGTCTGTCAACTTCAATCCTGAAAGAAAAGAATCTTACAAATCTTTAGAAATATTTACATAGCATGATTCAGCTGGCTTTAACATAGATATTTCCTTCTAAACCTATAATTACAACTGAATAATTTCTTGGACTATTTTGCATTGTGTTCATGTATTTTTATTATTATATGTAACCCTTTATACATTTTTTAAAATAGTATCACTTTTTTGAAACAACCTTCCATATTATCTAGAAGCTGTTCCAGTAAAAAGGCTTTTGAAGGTTTTCATATCTCTTACAGTAACAAACCATTTTATTGCAGGTGGAAATTATTATATTTTTTATTTTTACAGGTGCCATTTTCTGGTGACCTTACAGTTGCTTCCCATTGAAAGTTTTATTTGGATTTTTATGTATTTGCATGAATCAACTTTCACAGCTCTTTTAGTAATTAACCCTTTTATTGCAGCTTGAGAATAAAAGAATTATTTTGTTTTTCTCTCATTGGAGATGAAAAAGAACCACAGGGAAAATAGTGGATGAAGGGAAAAATGAGTAGGGGGGCAAAAGGCAGAAGAATAATCTAACAGAGGATCTAACCTGTTCTTAATGTATCCAAACATAAAGATATAGTTTGGAATCTTCATATGCTCTATACATCCTATTTCTCTGTAATTTATATGTAGGTAGCATCATATTAATCAGTTACCGTATTTTTTGCCGTATAAGACGCACTTTTTCTTCCCCAAAACTGGGGGGGGGCAGAAGGGGAATTTGAATGGCACAGAGTGATCAGAAGGGGACAATCAATGGCACATGAGTGATCAGAAGGGGAATACAGTATGAATGGCACATGAGTGATCAGAAGGAATAATCTTTCAGAATCTTTTTTTTCTAGATTTTGCTCCTTTAAAATTGGGTGAGTCTTATATTCCGGCGAAAAATACGGTACTTATAAATGCACTCTACACACTGGTCCCTGCCAGTGAAAATCAATGATCAGACAGATCCGACAACATCCCTGATCACTATTGTTATCCCTGATAGGTTGGCATTAGCCCATTCCTCAGTGTCCCCACCTTACCTCTCTTTCTGCCTTTCTACTTTCTGCCACTTATAATCAAGGGAAAGCACAAGGGTGTATTTCTAAATATTTGCAACTGAAACTCAACCTTTATCCAGGAATTATACATTTTTTTTCAAATAAGTCAAATTTAAAATGTTAAAATCATTGGTGAAAGTTGAGTGAAGTATTTAAAAATTGATCCATACAGTGTTACCTATATCTTTTGCAGGCTTCCTAAAAATGCATTTTTCTAGTCCCAACAGCCAGAGCTACAACTATAAACATACCCCTTGAAATTAAATAGTTAATAACTGTGCTCATTATTTATGTATGCTTCTTTTGAAATCATCTCTGCTTCTTTTGCTGCATTGTTACTTTCAATCCCATATCCAGAAAACCATAAACACATGCAAGACATCACCTAACTAGTGACAGCTCCTGATATGTGTGTCTTTGCAGGCTCCTGTCTTCATGGTCACAAGGGAATGGATGTGTAATGCTGAGCAGATACCAGCCAAGTAATATAATGTGGAGCCGTTAAGGATATTATTCATACTTGATGAACACATACCTTTTCTAGTGAAACACATACATTGCGGAAACAAATGCATACATCATTTGCTAAAGCACATTTATTATAGGTGAATCTGTACCCCAGCTAATGAAACACATAGATCATAAAATGATCAGTGAACGTTGAGCAGGATTTAACCATTTACTGATTACCCGGAACCACTGTACAGGGCAAAAAGCCTTTACTTTGATTTAGAAATAAATATGTAATGTGATGTGACATTTGCTTGCTGTGGGTTGGGATTATACTGTGGGATTAGATTTAAACACAGGACCAGGGGTATAGGGCCATCTGTAGACATTACAGAAAAGGCAAACATGCCAAGACACCTGATGTGCAGTCTAGCAGACAGCCAACTGTTGACAAGGAATGGATGTAATTCTTCAAGCCCACACATGTTCCACAGATGCAGTTGTAACTTGTATTAACAGCTGCTGAGGATCACTGTGTATGTGCACATTTTTCAGGATGCCATGCTGCTCTTTCCAAAGGAATTAGCTGTGCCACCTACAGTGTGATATGCCACACACTTCACATTCCCGCCGCCACAGACATATCGTTGTATAATGCTGCACGTCTGTTCTGACCTCTTTTCTTCGTTTGAAAAATGTATTAAATGTAGCTCTGGCTGCATAAAGTAAGGATATATTCTTAACTAAATAATTGTGATAATTTTAGAATGCTGATTAAACAGCAAGCATCAATATTTCCATTAAAGGAAACTTGTACAATGAGAATATAAAGGCTGCCATTGGCAAAGGTAATTGTCTGGCTGACATACTGATCCTCTGGCTCCGGTTCGAAGTCACTTAATCAATACAAGTTAGTGAGTCAGAGTAAAAAGCAAGTACTGCATGCTTTTTAGAGGCTGATCAACAATAGCATTTTTCATATTTTCTTTTGCACAGGTTGTTTTTGATGTAAGGGTTTAATTTACTATATATGATAATATATATATATATATATATATATATATATATATATATATGTATAAATAATAATATATACATACATTCATTGTGTGAGTTAGTGCCACCTGTGCTTTAGAGTAGATCCTCTAGAATTTGCTGCAGAAAGGACAGGTAGGCGGTAAGTATATTTGAATTAATCACACATACTGCCATGCTGTCCTTTCTCAAATACAGAATTTTGAAAACCACATAGAGAGCAATCTACTTCATGCACATGTTATATTATGGATTGCATTCATTAGGAAAATATATGTGCCACATTCTTCCAATAAATTGATTCTATTATTATAATAGCAGGAAGTAGAGAGTGCAAAAATCTATTGAATGTGCATTGTAGACACAGGACTGGACATTGCAGAAGTATCCCTTCATTTAAATTATGGCTTCACTACGTTTTTAAAATATTCCAACATGTAAGTCATAAAAGTCAACTTTTGCTAAAGACTAATGAGGTAAGAAAGTTTAGCATACGAATTAGGTAAAAAATGTATTTCATGTACTGTGTGCTGTCCATGGTGCTGAAAGTTTGCAGGAAAAACAGGATAGGCAGTGGGAAATTCTAAAACTATACAATGTTATATACAGTATAAAGCAGTTTCATTACCAGTTGTCCCTTGAGTCTTAGTCCTAACCAGCTGGATCCTTGAATATCTTCTGCACAGTTTTTGACAGCTACTTTTAGTACATTTAGGCCCTAAATGTAGATATCTATGCTGTGATAAAAGAAACTTTTGTTTTTCTAAAATTTTCGGTATATGTTCCATTACAGACAAGTGTTAGAAATTAGGTGCCAATAAATAGAGCCTTCTACAAAAGTATATGAATCTGTCTTGCCCCTGTTTGTAAACACAGGTACAAATAATGAACTATACCAACTAAGTGGGATCTGGGGTGGTGGGGATGCTAGGGTGGGAATAATGTGGCAATAACAATCTAGGCTGGCACACTCTACCATGCGAGTCATTGACCTGTGTATGAACTTAAATGTAAAAGACTTAATACACAATGCCATTTTGGGGGGGTCTTGGATTATACTCGAGTATAAATGGTACATTTGACCATACATATCTCTATCCAAACCCACCCTTTCTTTTCGTTGTACCTGAAGGGAATCTGAAGCTGAATAAAGATAAGTAATAATAGTGCTCTTTTATGAATTTATTTGGATCGACATCAGGAAAATTTAAATTTAGACTGTGAATTTATTAGTTTAGGACACATTAAGGAAAATCTACAGGTTTTTGGGTTTTTATCTGACTTTATAGTTTACTTCTTCCTATTGCACTTGGGAATATGATATATGCCAGAAATATTATCTACTTTTACATGCCACAAAAAACTCCAGTGGCGTAACTATGCAGTTATATATTAAATAAAACAACATGTAAATATGTATATTGTTTATATGGTGCTATTGTGAATACCTGAACTAGTCCTAATGTCAGTCATCTGTTAAATATTGCAAAGCACCATTCAAGCTAGGAAAGGGAATGGCAGTCAATTGTGCCAGTTAGGATCCCAATCAAGATCTGTGTTGATAGTGAGAGATGAATACTCAGTGTTCACTTCTTCTTTTTTTGGATTAGCAGGTTGATGTGCGTTCAAGCTTCTTCCGCAAAGATGGTAAATGATCTAGCAATGCTGTCTGGTCGAGTTGTCTGGATCTCAAACCCAGCACCACAAAATTGAGAAATGTTTGCAAGACAGAACCAATGTTCATTTGGAAATTTGTATCTTAAACACTTTCTACAGTAGATATCTACTTTTGCTCATTGCTCATGTAAGTCTATTGATATGCTCAGGGTGACTAAAAATAATACATTTTACATTTTGGTTTGTTCTGTCCTTGTTTTTTTAAGGCATTTGTTTATCAAGGACGATGAACCCATTGCTGATTTGTATATCAAAATACTATCATTGAAATAAAGAACAGCAAGCATGTAACATGTTAGTCACATTTTCCTTTACTTTCAGGTAAATATGACAAATATACCCTAAAATGTGTACTCATTATTCCCCTTAATGGTTTTCAATAAAGCACCTTTGTCTGAACTGTTCAAGTAATAGTAGACTTTGTTGAAGATGTCACATATGCCGTGAAGTGCTCTGATTCATTCGTGTCGCTTTCTACTTATAATTTCCGCTAGGAAAGTGGTTACCACATTTCCCTCACTTTCACCACAGGACAGAATCAACAAATATTTGAACTTCTATTAAGGTTACTATTTATGACTGTAGTACGTTCTGTTTCCCAGGCTACCATGAAAAATCCGAAAATATGAACTCACAGGCTTCTAACATTGTGTTCTGTACAGAAACAAACAACGTCCAGAATATAATTGTGGGACTGTATACTTGAATCTTGTTTTTTTCTTAAAATTTTCAAAATGTGCAGATATATTTCACTGGAATGTATTCACCCCCTGTTGCTGTAGAAGGGAATTTGTTAGCAAGGATTACAAGCTCTACCATTAGTCCTAAATTGTAAATAGGAGCAGAGCAGCCCATAATGCATAGACTATACAAGAGCAACCTGGTAGAGAAGGGAACTCAAGAATCCTCCCTCCTCACCTCACTGCTGGTGACAACTACTGTCAGTGGAGTTTTAGGCAGCTATCAGGAAGGGAAGGAAAAAAAGGATGAACGTCAGATCAGAACAAGTAGTATTTGGAAGAGGTAACAGATATCCTGGCAAAGTTAGGCACAGCCTGCGTGTGTTTGACATTAGGTCCCCAGGGTGTTTCACATGCTTCCCGTGCAAAGACACAGAAACAATCATCAAGGTGCGCAGAAGAGCATTACGTGGGAACCCAGACTGGTCCATTTAACCAGGAAAACCAACAAAGTGGAGTGCATCCGGTAATGGTTATGGAGGAAGACACGGGGGGTATAAGGCCCCTCCTGAGACCCCCCTGGGACTCATTAAGTATTAATTGAGTGTTTTATAATACACCATGGTGGTTAAAATAAAAACTTTACACCTCCACTAGGATTATGTATTGATTCAAGCATTGTAGTACATGTTGGTTTGGGATTACCTTTAAATGAGGGACTATAAATGTAAACTTTGTAATTCAATGGATATGATAAGATATTTTTTGGAAAATATAAAAGTGTCCCTAAAATGTTCTTCTGATGAAGTTTGCTCTGCAAAATTATAAAAAATGGAGAAAAAGTTTATCAATGTCAAAGAATGTAGAATGAGGGGGTTCCTCTGGTCCAAAATTTAGCTCCGTTACAAGTGATATAGGCCTCAAAGTAGATAGAGGCAGAGAGCCCTGATGAAGGTCCTCCGTATAAAAATTAGCCAGTTACACACCTTCGGGACGCTCTGCCTCTATCTACTTTAAGGCCTAAATCACTTGTAATGGAGTTGTGTAACCGGCTAGTTTGTGTACAGAGGACCTCCCTCGGGGCCCTCTGTCTCTATCCACTGTGAGACCTATATACCTTGTAACTGCCATAGGGATACCTTCTGCAGCTGCTGGCATACAGAAAGGCTGAGAACAAGTCCCTTACAAGCACTTCTTGTTAGTTCCCACAGCTGAGAGAATTCTGGACCCAGACTCCTGTGGGTCGAACAGCAGTACAGGGTCGTCGTCCACCTCAACTCTGCCTGGTCTTGCCATCCACAGAACATGCCACCTTGTGTTTGGGTGGATGTACTCCCCATGTACCCTCCATATCCTCCTTTGCCCCTTCCTCCCCTTCTCCCATGCCTGCAATCTCCTCCTCATCCTCATCCTCTTCCACCTCCTCCTCTTCTTAGATTTTTGGTACACTATGCCTAGTAGGCACGCATGTCCGAGATGATGTAAACGTCATCACTTCCTGAAGCGTCCGCTCTGTGTCGTGTCTGAGCTCCACCATCATCTATTCCAACAGGCATATGATTGGGATGGTGTTACTGACACAGGCCTGATTTCTGGTCGCCTCTTCCAAAAGTGCCAATACAGTGCACAAGTCCTCAATTTGCAGCCACTCTGCAGGGTTGAAGTAAGGTAATGTAGGTAAGCATCTCAAACGAGCAGACTCTGCCACGTAATCCACCACCACTTTCTGCTGTTCAGTGAGCCGCTGCAGCATGCAAAAGGTGGAATTCCAATGAGTGGCCAAATCACAAATTAACTGGTACATCGGCAGATTGAAGTTTTGCTGTAAATCCACCAATCTGGCACTGGCTGTGTACGACCGTTGGAAATAGGCTGACAACTTTCTGGCCTTCAGCGACAGTGGCTGGAGGCCTGGGTACTTTGCAAGGAAGCGTTGTACTATGAGGCTCATGACATGGGCCAGGCAAGGTACGTGTGTGAGTTTTCCAGAACGCAGGGCTGCCAGCAGATTGGCCCCGTTTTCACATGCGACCTTGCCTGGCTGGAGTCCGTGCAGAGTTAGCCATATGTTCTCCTGCTCCTGCAGGGCACTTGGAATGGTTGTGCCCGTGTGGTTGAGGGAACTGAGGCTTTGCAACCTCAGGACTGCGTGGCAAAGTCTGATTTGCAACGTGCACTGAAATAGCAAACTGTAGGTTGTTGCTGGCGGGAGGTGCTGGGTCTCCACGGCAAAGTGTCCCTGGAAGAAGAGGTTGAGGCAGACGAGTCAAAGGAGGAGGTAGCAGTGGAGGTCAAGAAGGAGCTCCAGTGAGCTGTGTAGGAAATATATCTTCCCAGTCTGACAACTGTCGGTTGTCATGTGCACTTTGCAAGAGTGCTGCAGGGCCACAAACACATTGCTCTGCACATGTTCCTGTACTGTAGATTTGCGCAGAGAAATGCGTAACGGAACGCATTGGAATCCACCAGCTGGCAAGAGAGGAGCTCAAACGCAATCAGCTGTGCAACTGCCACATAGCTTTGTTTTGGGGTAATTTGAGCCATATTTCCTCTTGCGCTCCAGCATCTGGGGGATGGAAGGTTGGATGCTGCTAATGCTAACCACAGAAATATTGGACTTTAATGCTCGGCTACATGCCCCACTCAAATTGCTGGCAGCAGCACGGGGCCCTTTGGTGGCAGATGGAGGAAAGGCAGCAGAGGAAGATCTAGCGGCCTAAGCTTGCTTCTGGGGTGGAGGTCAGCGCACAGAGCTCTGTGCTTTGCCCAGGTGTTCCCGCCAGGTTACCGGGTGGTGGCTTTTTAAATGTGTGCTCATGCAAGTTGTTCCAAGTTTGTTTGGGTTTTTGCCTTGTTTAAACTGCTGAGCACACAGTTTGCAGATGACCATAGTGTTGTCATCACTATGGACACTAAAAAATGCCCACATGGTTGAACATCGAACTGGGCTGTAAGGTGCTCTGGAGCTGGTGCTTGTGGTGGCGGTCATGGTTGTTGAGGCACTGTGGCGCTGAGGCCTGGGGTGACAGCTGCCGACAATGGACGACTATGACTTGCCTGGCTTCTTGTTCTTGGGTCTGCAGTCAAAAACCAAACCCATACTGCTTTCCTTGCCACCCCTGACAAAGCTGCCCCTTCCTCTTTGGGTAGACATAGTTAAAATGTTTGTGTGGCTTCACACCCTGCAAAATACTTTTGAGCTAATATGCTTCACAAAGTGTAAACTATTACAGTAAGCAGATTTTTTTTTTTTGGGGGGGGGAATTTACACAAAAAATGCATATGCTCTGTGTGTGTTGTATGCAGCACTTGGCTTCAGCGGTGACGCTTGTAATATGCAGCACAGTATACAAATGTGACTTCTGTCTGTCCGACTGTCTCTCGGTACCAAGTGTGATGGTGTGCACGCCGTCTGAGTACCCTGGCTCTGGCTGCCTGTATATAACACACTGACTAAGACTACAGGACAGGAGCAATACAGTTTTATATACAACTATCTGACTAACAGTGAAACACTCTACCTATCTGAGTAGGGTAGATTACAGGACTGAAGCAATACAGTACAATACAACTATCTATCTGACTAATAGTGAAACAGTCTAACTATCTAACTGCAGCAATTTACAATTTTACTTTAACACTGCCAGGAGCACAGAGAGGTTGTGTCTGCTAGCAGATATCTGTATATGCAGGCAAGCCCTGGTCTTATATAGGCCAATGGCTGCCTGTGTGTCATGTGGCCACCACAAACATCGTGGAGAGGATCCCTGCTCTTATTGGAGAGCCCTAGGCATTATGAGGGGGGTCCCTAGGCACTGTGGGAGCGTCGAATTCACGCCTGCGAACCTTGTTTTTTTCGGGTCAGGTCTACCTGAATTCGAACAGCCTTATTCGGGTCGAATATAAGGACCACCCGAATTCGAACATCAACACTAGTGGCAAATCCTTAGGAACAGAGAGGAAACTGATCATTGTTCTACTTTGAAGTAAAATTATTGTTTTTTTTAATATATAGCCTGTGTATTTTATATAGGTAGCAGTGTAGACCAACTATAATGCGATAAGTAAAATCCCATACATTTTCATTAGCTTAGTTATGCATACAGACCACCACCACCCCTACTCTAAGCAGAATTGCTTTCTTTTTTTATCTCAGACAATGTAGGCTTCTGCTACCCAATGCATCCTTTTAAAAATTAGACAAAGTAAACAATCCAGGATGGTGGAAACATTGGGCCTGATTTTTTTAAGCTCTCCAAGGCTGGTGAGGATACACTTTCCTCAGCGAACCATGGTGATCCAGTAGACCTGGAATGAATTTCTTAAAGAAATTTGCTGGCAAATGTTTTCAATCCTGGACCAGATCCATTCCAGGCTTTTTGCATTACCCAGGATCACTGATAAAGGTGTATCCTCTCCAGTCTTGGTGAACTTTATTGAATCAGGCCCATTGTGTTTTCTTACACCTGTATTAACATAATATGCAGGTATTCCGCATGTAGATCTTCTCTTTTAAGATTCCTGTCCTGTGGGAATGAGTTGTTTTATGAAAGGGTATATTAGCTATTTTTTGTGTGAGACAAGAATATGTACCCTGTAATATTCTCCATATATCTCTGCCTAGTAAATAAATGCCTTGTACCTATGTGTAATAGAAATAATATGTATGTGGATGAATTTATAGTAGGAGGAAAGCTATTCAAACACATACAATATACTTGGTGTGAAGTATTTTATCTTCAAAATGATTTGTATTTCTGTTCAGCCAGCCTTGTGATCAGGCAATTTAAAAGCATAAGGCGATTTAAAAGAGAAAACGTTGAAATTAACAAAGCAATTAAAGACAAAATATTGACCAAAAAGAGTGGTTATTACTTAGGATAGTGAAGTAATACAGTAGATATAAAAAGTATGCACAGCCCAGTTAAAATGCCAGGTTTTTGTGATATAAAAAATGAGACCACAATTTTCAAAACTTTTTACCCCTTTAATGTAACCTATAACCCGTACAATTCAATAGAAAATTCAATTCAGTCTTCCTGGGCAGGAATCTATCAACATGGCACATATTGACCTGATGAAATTTGCTTACTCTTCCTTGTAAAAGTGCTCCAAATCTGTCAGATTGAGGGCATTTCTTGTTCACAGCCCTCTTAAGGTCACCGCACAGATTTTTTTATTGGATTTAGGTCTGGCACCTGCTGGGTCATTCCAGAACTTTGCTTTTCTTCTGGTAGAGCCATTATTTTGTTGATTTGGATGTATGCTTGGTGTGATTTTTGTGTTGTAAGGTCAAATTCCTCTTCATCTATAACTTTCTAGCAGATGCCTAAAAGTTTGGGGCCAAAAGAGACTGGTATTCGGAACTATTTATATTTCCTCCATCTTGACAGTTCCAGCTAATGAAAATAAACCCCAAAGCAAAATACTACCACCACCATGCTTCACCGTGGGGATACTGTTATTTTGATGATGTCTGGAATATGCTAGCAAGACAGAAGCCTAGCTAAAATTTGCAAGAAAATACACCAAGTCTCCCTAGCTGGTATGGTCTAATGGGACCAAGGTTACATTTTTGGCCACAATTCTAAAAGGTATGTTTGGCGCAAAAACAACACTTTCCATCACTGAAATGTTTCTAGTTTGACCAGTTTTAGGGAAAGTATTTTCATAGGTAATACAATGCACATTTTAAACTATATTTTTTTTCATAGAAAAGCTAAAATAAAGCTTGTATATTTTTATTATTTGAAAAGGGTGTCTTCAAATGTGACACTAAAAATTTGACACAGTGAAATTTACTGATTTTTCTTTAACTGCACCAGTCGGATTCTGTAATTGAAGCTTTGTAAATATTTGGAAATTACTGAATTTAGAGTGTAAACTGGTCAATGAAAAAAGCAAAATTCACTTGCTTTAGTACATACAGTAGAGTTATACACACAACGTTGAAGCTTAAGTGAGGCTTCAATACTATAGTAGTTTTTTTTTTTAAATAAAAGCAACAATGGGGTTGTACAGAACACTTAAAAAATGAAATGTTCTACTTATGCAAATGTTTTGTTTTTTTACTTGTAACCTATGCTATGCTATCAGCTATGAAAGCATACCCTCCTATCACCACTAAAAAGCGGGAAACGTGACACATATAAAATTCTGTGCTAGTTGCAGGTATACTGTGGGCACCCTATTGATGGACCCAACACTCCTTTAGATAGACCCAACACTATCATAAGTACCATAAAGCAGGCATGGGCAAATCACGGCCCGCGGGCTGTACATGGCCCAATAGGGTTGTCTCTCTGGTCTTTGGATGGTCCGCGGCTTTGGCCGGTGCAACCCTGAGCAGGGTCAGGAGAAGGACCCACAATAACTGTGGGTTCCTGCGGCGGTCCCTGCTAAACCATCCATACCCCATCTAACTCTTTTTCTCTGTCTGGCAAAGCATGCAGCCCTTCCCGGTCTCGCATGTCTGTGGGCAGTCTTGACAAAGCCCAGGGAGAAGGAGCTCCCTAAACCTGATTATGCTTGTTTGCTGACTGCCCTGACATGTGCCTAGACCCCGACAATGTTTACCTGTTGCCTGCCAGACCCTTTGCTTGAACCCTGACTAAATTTGCTTGCTGCCTACCCTGACCTTTGTTCGGGCCCAGGCTGCATTCACTTCTGCCTGTTTCCAACCTAAGGCCGCTCTATATTGCCTCTTCAGGTAGGGTGACCATGAGGGCTTCAACCTGGTGACACCCTACAGTAAAGAGCCCGACGGCCTCTACGCTACTCATCATCCCTTGCAGGGAGCTCTGGGAAAGGCTTTCAAGTAAAAGGCTTGTCAAAAAATATATTTTTTTTAGGTAGAGTCTACTTAAGTACAAAAGTTCCTCCAATTTAATCATAACAAAATGCATTGGGAGAACATTCTGTGATGTCATCAAGGAGTTATACTTGTTTATTGTCATGTAAGAGTTGCACCTTACTCTTAGTTTGCAAACATAGATTCTCCCAATGCATATTCATTTAGCTGTCATTACAGTATTTGTTTAGTCTTAATCACAAGTGAAGGACATTTATAAAATGTGATATCCCTTCATGTTTAAATTATTTACATACTAATAGACGCATAGTTCTGCTACCTAATTTCTAATGTATGAGTTCTCACTCTTGTACTCATCTTAATAAACACTGTAAATTAGGTATCACCACCTAAACAACCTCTACATTCCCATCATTTAACATTCATACAATTTATGTTATGCTGTTAGTTTGAGCAGTTTATAACATACATCGTATTCACTGATTCACAGTTCAAAAAACTGTGGTGATGCATTAACGAAATCAATAGCTATATGTTGCTAAAGGTGTAATTTAGTTTTCAAGCAGATAAACCTTTTACAAGTAAGTGCTGCAGTTCACAAAGTCCTTTGTTCAAAGAGGAAACCAGGAGAATGCCCATTTAGTGTCACTGAAGGAAACAATCTTCCCAATCTAAGAATAGCATTGTGACAAGTTCTATTTTAAAAACCTCTGTAACATTTTAATGATTACTGATCATGCTTGTTCATCTTCAGTATGATTCTTGTCATGGAAAAGTTGTACCTTTCATTGCTATTGCCAGGCTGACCCATTTAAATCCTAAATATATATTTCCATGAAAGTGGAATTGTATTCAAACAGTAAAGATTTGCTGTTATAGGGAACAAACAAACAACAGCAAACTGTTATTTGCTGTTATAGGGACTGTTTGTTGCTGTTATAGGGAACAGGAAACAACATTCAGAAAATCCATTCCAGGTTTGCTGGATCGCCCAGCTTCACTGATGAAAGTGTATCCTCTCCAGCTTTAGAGAGTAATTAACGGGGAAAGATTTCATTTAGCAGATCAAAGGCAATAATAATGACTGTTCCTTAGCCTTCTACATAATAATATTATTCCACACAATATAATTAAGGATAAAATCTCTCACAGTAGCCCCAAGGCTAGCTCCAAGGCTGGAGAGGTTACGCTTTTATTAGTAAAGCTGGGTGATCCAGCAAACCTGGAATTCATCTGTCCAGGATTGAAAACATTTGCTAACAAAAGGTAATGACTTCTATTGATTCTATGACTTCTATTGAATGATTCTATTCCAGGTTTGCTGGATCACCCAGCTTCACTGATGAAAGTGTATCCTTTCCAGCCTTGGAGGGCTTTACTAAATCAGGTCCAGTGATGAAAATCCCCTCTTAGACAATTATGTTCCGAACCAGCATCTTCATTTAAAGATTCTTGTATATCTGATATGTAGACCAAAATTTTGGAAGAAGAAGGGAAGGAGATACTCCATTAAGTTGACATTACAAGTTGTCCACCTTAAATTTCTTTATTTAAATGAAAGTATGCAGTCTTATGAAGTTAGATAACTTGGATATTCTGCGGACAAACTCCCCGCCTGAAATGTTCTGCAGCTTTCTTTTTACATTCTTATGTCAAAGAAACTCATTTTATTATTCAGTGAACATTTCACCTCAACGTTCCACAGAATAATTTATGTTTCCCGATACATTCAGGCATAATCTGATGATTAATGTTCTTCATTCATAATTTGATCAATGCAGTAGAATGCATGTTTTTTCTACTTGATTTATGTAGTTTACCCTATTATGTTTATGATTTCTGTTTATGATGCATGCATTCATCACAGATGTCATAAGCCCTTCGACCTTGTTAAAAGCTGGAGGTGAGAGACCCCAGCCTGAGGACAAGACCACAGGTTAATTGTAATCAATTCAGCTGCCACTCAATTAGAATTTAGTCAGGCTCTACTTGTGAAGCCCACATGGTTATTGTAACACAAGATTATACGCTTGATAAAATGGTTTTCCTCATTGGTTTTCTTTAGATCAAAATAAAGTCTAACTCCAGGCAAAATTTTAAAAATAAGAACATTCATTGTGCACATCTCAGATAACAGGATAGCTGTTTTACACATGCCTCTTGTCTCTTTTTCTGTTCCAAGGTCCACCCAACAATATCCAGCTATGATTTGCTGCAGTACCCCTGGGTCCTGGTGAATGGATGAGTTGTAATGACAGCTCACCCTAGTGACTGCTTACATATCACAGAAACTTGGAGTCAGGTGATGAGATAATGGTGCCACTGACAGTATAGGTAAAGATTTTATCATCACATGTATCTGACCTCATCTAAAAATATGAACTGGGTATATCAGTTTACTCTTTGGTACAGTTGACATGTATCTATAGCCAAAATGTATTTGTTTTGTATAAAGAAGGTAAAAGCTGGAACTTCCATCAAGCTCTTATTGCAGTCTGTTTCCCTTGGGAACATTCACCCTTCCTATTTGTCCTAGTGACTATTGTCAAAATGACAGAAAGTGATGGAAGATCCAAAATTTTACAGCTTTCATAGAAACTACAATAAAAGGGAAACCTTCAAATAGGTCCAATGGGAAAAGTAATTCCCTTTTTACTTTGGAGAGGCTTCTTTTTAATTCCTCTTGTGTTGCCAGAAAGGGAAGCGAAAGGAAATAATGCCAAGAACAGACATCATTAAACATCACCTACTCGTTACTCGTAAAAAAAAAAAAAAAAATACTAAATACCCAATAATCAGCTTGGAAAAATACTTTCATTAACTTTTCTCTTACAGCATTTGGAATTAAGATTAAACACAGGATGGCATTAAACAACACATACTGAACATTGGAACACATTGGAAAGTGGGAATTTATTTTCCTAAACTGCATGCCATGGTAAAAAGTTGTATCTGGAGCTACATTACAGATATTCTCCTGACCTACTGAAACTGTATTACCAGACAGTAAGTAAGGAAATGTTCTAGCCTTTCCCTACTCTACTAAAGTTAGTATAATTATTTTTGTCTGTGTTGCTGTTGAAAAACCCCAATCACTTATTGACCAGTAAAACAGCAGGACAGGAAGCAAGGAAAAAATTCTCCTGGACAACAATAATTTTTTTGTTAAATTTATGAATAAATATATCTCAAAACTAAGAATAAATATTTTGTTCACACACAGTTAACTGTTTAAAATATTTTTTTATTTAAATAGGAATATTTTTAAATGTTCCTCAAATGTTCTTTAGGTAAACCAACATTTTAGGTGTAGGGGGCTATAAGACACTAACTTTGGAACAGTTTTCTTGTCCGTTTTAGGAAACAAAACCTTACCAGTGACATTACAGTAAAAGATTAAAAAGAGTACAGTGCTGCTTCAATAAAATGTAACCTTGCCTGGGAGACACAGCAACAACAATAAGTTATGGAAATACAAATAATCCTTCACCCACTTACTATTGTAAATATAGTGTTTGTTTCCCTGCTTTGTCTGCAATTGATGAACAATGTCACTGGAAACCACTGTACTCCACAGCAACAACTTAAACGTTAATGCTTATTGTGCCCACTGTCAGAACAATGTGAAATATGTACACACTAGATCTTTTTATGACTACTTGATTTCAAAATTCCCAGCAACAACTAATGAACAAGGTCACTGCTTTTGTTGGTTAAAATGTCTCTCCAGGTGCAATTCTTCATGTGACAGGTCATCATGATATTTTAATATCAGACTGCTAATAATTACATAGGGTGTGAAGAGAGAAGACTAATGTGTATATTTGTTTTCAGCAGTGTTTGGGCATTATGTAACCAAAACGGTGGATGCATTTATTTATACTCACCATTTCGACCAATTAAGTCCAAATCTTTTATACTTACTGCCATAAGAGGTATACCACCATATCAACTAGATCAGTGTTTCTCAACCTTTATACCATGGGGGAATCCTTGAAATTCCTTTCAGGTCTCTAGTAAACTCATTCTATAATTACTATATCCACAGCTCACAAGAGCATGGAGGTCAGTGGGAACAAAGTCTGTTACACTGCTGGCCATTGGGAAAAATGTCACCCTTACATATAGAGAAAAAATCATTGGTGTTCTTGAGTGACCTCATTGTTCATGGAACCCCTAGAAACCTTTGGAGGAACTCTAGAGTTCCACGGTACACTGGTTAAGAAGCACTGCTCTAGATCATCAGTATGGGAGTTTTCATTTATCCAACACTGGTGAAAATCCAAAGATTTCTAAAACCCATTTAGAGCTCTACAATGTTCCCAAGTTTGCAATTATGGTAAAATATGATTTGAAAGTTCTGGAAAGTTTTTCATGTATATTAGACCTAATATTTTGCCGAAAAAGGCACAAGAAATAAAAAGCAACAGTGAAAAAAGTGTCGGTAAACAAACAACAATTAAATGTACTAAAAAGGGTAGAAAAAAAGCACTAAATAGACTGGTTTATTTTCTTCACAACTCCTCCCACCAGTTAGTGGGACGGTACTGTAGAGGCACCTATGATAATGTCACAAAGATTAAAACAGTGATATCTCCACAGAAGAGCATCATAGTGGAAAAATATTTTTATCACATGGCAATTGAGAAATTTGTTTATTTTCTTTTGGTTGCTTAGAGTTGGCCAAAAATCAGAATGTTTAATAATTTTGTACCTATTTTATAATTGTTTGTTTTACTCAATATTAGGAAATACATTGTAAAAAGTGGAGATTTTGCCTCCTTTTAGGGAGTTGAGAAATATTCTTATCTTTCCGTTTTATAAAATTTTATTATAGAAAGCTCAATAGCTGAAGCTGACATAGAATGACTTAGAACAGTAACTCATCAATCAAAGTTGGCAAGTCAGAAGTGACTATTTTGAAAAACTACAGGGCTCTGGGAATCATTTGTTGTATATTGAATTTAACTATGGAGAAAACAAATATTTACCCATGGATTTCCCTTAAAGATAGGAGTAACCAGCAGTTTTCTCAAAGCGCCAGAAGTGCTGTCATGCTGAGTATGTGGCCCTTTATAAAATATAGCATTTATTATGCATTCAAGTAATTTTTTAAAAAATTCTTATGTTTCCAAACCACTAAGAATACTTACTCAGATCTGTTTTAGATACAAGTAAATATTCATGTAATCTCTAATCTGTTATTATGAATGCAGTTAAAGCACAACCCGACCACGTGTAATGCCTCTCCTTAGAGATACTTCTTGTTGAGAACCTGTGATATACTGCAACTGTGTAGAACGGAAGGTGTAAATGGAAAAATAGTACAGCTGTCAATGGCTAGGATGAAGATTTTATTTTGCAATATTTACCTTGAAAAGAAAAAATCCAGTCATCCCATTTGTTGTTGCTGACCCCTGGCTTGCCTTCAGGCCTGCTTCTACTATTGCTGACCTAGTAATTTCTTGGCTATGGCTAACTTTCATTGATTCTCTGATGGGACCTCCATCACCTGCAGAGTCTGATTCCTTGTTCTTTAGTGTAAACAATTATTTTACTATCATACAGACAAACTGGTAGTTATGATGTCTAAAAAATTGAGAAGGCCCAATCTTACCAGAATGCCTACTCACCTTGAGCTGCCACCAGAGGAAGAAGAGGAAGTGCTTCCGATGTCCTCAGACTGGGTAGCTGTAGGACAGCTGAAAAAAAGGATGTATTTGGTTGTTTTTGTTTTGTAATAAAACATATTGAGAAGTCTTCCAAGGGTGGTTGTTCACACTAAGGACAGGGGTATATCCTGGAGTTACACTTTAAAGGATTATACTAATTTCACATCATGTTTGGACCTTTGGCAAAATGTTGCTCATGTACGTTTTTTAAATCTAAGTGTCAATATGTACACAGGAATGTATAGAGTAGAACCAGTATCATTTCACATAATAAAAATTATTATTATAAATAATTATTAAAAACGTTAACTACAATGTGTTTTAAACTTCCTTCTGCAGCAGCAATGGTATTGGAAGGCAATGAGCACACAAATTAATCACCCAGTAATCACCTACTAGGCAATTCCTCTGTGTATTCTGTGATGTATCCAGCTTTTTGCTTTGGCTGACCAAAACTAAAAAAAAAAGAAAAACTTGATAAAGCTATATTTAACACCCATTATTATGAGTGCAGTATCTGCGGTAGAAGATTCATCAGCAATGGGTAGCTAAAGATGGTAGGGATTGTATGTATTTCAAAGAGTTGTTGTTTGATGGCAAAAGTACAAGTTTACTTGTTTCTGTGAATTGAGGCTAAAAAGTACTCTATACTTTACATCAATACATGTTTAAAAGGTTCAGCTAAACTTTCCCCTTTATTTTCTTATTTAAAGGCTCAAGTACGGTAAATCTTATTTGCCATAGCAATCATTATTTTCAGCCATGTTACTGTTATTTCCAGCTCTCATTGCTGAAAATAATGATCATTATAGCAAATAACAACTGTTATCGCCTAATGAATTGAGTCGTAACTTTTTTCCCCTTAAATGATATAGCTAAGCTTCCTGGGGTTCAACTCACATCATTATTATTTCATAAGAAAATCTGGTGGATAAGTATGAATAACTCATGTATTCTAAGCACTTAATAACACCTAAAAAAATCACAAAGGGTCTTTAATGCAGGGCTAAAACATTTATGTAACACATATCCATATCGTTACAATTTTGTGACAACATGGTGGTCTTGTTCCATTATTTTATTATATTCATAAACAAAAACGCACTTTGAGTTTATAAAGAATGTGTTTCATTTTTTGTGCATGAAATGATTTCAAATCCCTACTATGTATTAATATCCAGCCTGATATCAACAGACATCGTACAGTAAAACGATGCCTGTTGTGGCTCCAAGTGGTTAATTAACACATGTTGTGAGGCAAATGAGAACAGCTGTAATAAATTTAAATGGCTTTATGAAACTGAAGGTGTTACAGCAGGTCAGTCAACATTCCCATTCATCTAGAAGCACTAAATATTTCATTTTTATTCTGAATCTCTCCGTGCCTGGAGGCTATAATACACAGCGCTGAGCGTAACTCATTTGCCTACGTTCTAAAAGCCTAAGGAAAAAGCACCGCCACAACCTGTGAGCGTGCTGTTCAGGCCTCCCAACAGTGAGAAAGGTTATTATTTATGTTAATAGAAATAAATAAATAGAGCAAATTAAAACATGCATCAGAATGTTTCTGGCATGGTAAGAAAAACTTATATCTGTTCAAGGTAGCTGCCAATCAAACTGAAGAATTTACATTTCAAATGGTTTTAAAGTTTTATTCAACCAATGTAACTAGTTGTGCATACACATATGAAGGAAAGGTGTGTGCATTCCTCTACTAATGTTTGTGGCTCAACATTTTTTCACGGAAACTGGACCGCATGCTTTATTATGAATTTAAATACCAAAAAACAAGAAAAAAGGAGCCATGGTAAACATAGGTATCCTGTTTTAACAACCAAATGAAACACAATGTAAAATTATACAATTTGGAGCACTGATGACCATTAAAGAAGGTTGTACATAATTTTATGCCTCCAAAAGGGAGTCCCCTTAATTAGCCTGGACTGCATTAAAATCCACAAAATATGAAATTATGCAGAAAACTGTTAATCTCCCTGGCTGTATGAATAATGAGTATTTTTAAATGTAAAAGTGGTACATTAAAAAATAATCATTATTTTAAATTTCCCACTCGGTCCCACCTACCTGCCCCATAGTCCCGCCCTCCAGCTCAAGGCTCGTGAGCAGATGCCCTGCTGGCATCTGCTTCCCTAGCCTTGCATCCCAAACATTCACACGCTGGGGACGCAAATGCTGGCTGGCATCGCCAGGGGAAGCAGATGTCGGGCATTGCTGGAAGACGCCGCTGGAACGTAGGAACCAGGTAGGACTTAAAACTCCCTGCCAATTCCACCCCGAGTGTTGCTCAGGGTTGCCACTTTTGGCACTTAGCTGTTTCAATTTTGTAAGTAAATACCTACATTGGGCCTGATTTATTAATGCTCTGCTAAATTGGACAAGATATGCTATTATGTGAGAACCTGGATGATCCAGAAAACCTGAAATATATCTAGTCCAGGATTGAAGCCTGATCACAATCATGCAATATTTAAAATGAGTGATTACTGATGATGCCTTTGCTTTTGCTTTGTATGGTATTCTTCACTAACTGACACTGGCTCTAACATCACCAAGGTATGTGGCTGCTGCCTGTAAAGCTTCTAAAGTTGTGTGAGAGAATGGCTGCAAAATGGCAGCACTGAGTTTAAGTGCCTAAAGAAATTTCAGCCTGCTACCTGCTATTGGCTTTACAGGCAGCAGCAGGAAACCCTGGAGGGCCAACAAGAAGGGGAAAGGGTATGGTTGCCCAGAAGTGCCCTAGGTTAAATGAAACTACAGGGCTGTTGCTGGCAAAAAAATTTAAATAAATTGTTACACATGGACAGCATATGAAAATGTTAATTTAAAATGTTTCAGTTATATGAGTCTCCTGAAAAATGTTTCTTGATCACATACCAGAGATATTAGTGTGGTTGTGCTCAGTGAATGGCAAAACAGATGAAGGGGATGGAAGCACAAAAGCAACATTTGTGCTTGTCACAGGCACCTTTCCAATGTGGCTGGGAAGTGGAAACCTAGGTGCTCTCTATGATGGCACCTAAATCTTGCAGCATTGGATTTTATAGAGCATCAGTTTAAGGAAAATTTAGCAGCTTCACTAAAATGTTTCCTGTTTAAATTGATCAGTTCTCCAACTGGATTTTCTTGCAGCTTGGAGCTGCTTTTTAATTTGGAAATAATGAGAATGTCTACCTAAACTAGCCTATAGCAAGCATGTCAGGTAAATATATTAGGGAGAGAATGCCACAACAGAAACAATTCTGGTGAGACTCGGTAATATATGTAAAAACTAAAAGGTCAGTATTTAGTAAGACAATTCTGCAAACTACAGAAGCCTATTAAAATAGTCTGAATTTATCTTAACTGCAACAAAAGAGTTGTATCCTGGATTTTAGATCCTTATACTGTTAAAGTCCATATTGTAAAACCTGAAATCAAATAAACTTTTACATGCCCCAACTGAACCCAATCCTTCATTTGTGTCTCAGAAATTCCCCCTCCCCCAGACACTGCAGATCACAGTATAAAGGATTCAGAGTCAGAGCTGTCAATCTAGAAAAAAATTGCCAGGACAGTGTGATCAGGTCCTGAATGGAAAGCTACAGTAGTGTTTGTTAACCAAGATTCTATAAAACCCTAGGTTTCCTCAAGAAGTTTCTAGGGGTTCCTTGAGCAACCATGAACAACTTGTACTTCAGTTTCATTAACACCAATGAACTTTTGGCTATCTGTGGGGTGACATTCTTCCCACTGGTCAGCAATGTAAGGGACATTCTTCACACTGACCAACACACTAATGTACTCGGAGCTGTGCATATAGTAATTATAGCTGGGGTTCCCTAGGACCTAAAAAGTTGTTTCAAGGGCCTTCCCGGGTTAAAAAACCTGGGCTAGAGGTTTGTAAATAAGCAGTGACAATACTGATAGCTACACCCCTGGCCACATTCAGTGACAGTTATCACACTATTACAAGAAGCTGCATTGGAAACACGACAGTGGCAGAATCAACAAGTATTTATGCGATTTTTGGGAAACAGTAAGTGCAGATGTACTTATATTAATGTGGTACAACACATACTTCTATATTAATAGGAGGCTATTCTTCTACTATTCTATATATTTATACTATGAGAAAAAAAACATATACTTCTCTCCATTTTATTCTGTGCATGTTGATCTATTTTTACATTTCTTTTAATGTCATACTTTATTTTGGTGACTTTGTGTATGAGCTTTTCTATGACGCTTGCAGGCTAATCGAAATCCAGTGAATAAAAAGGGGTGGTCCAGGGACAGTTCAGTTTGGGAGGGAATACTAGATTATACTGAATGTCCATCAGCCAGGAAATGAGGTGGACTTTATATCAGGGGTCCCCAGGAGAGGAACCCCGTTGGGGGGGCGCATCGGCCAGAGCCACGGACCATGTCCCCCGTACAGATTGCAGGCTCAGGGCAGTGGGCGGCTTGTGTCTCTGGACTCTGCGATAGGAGAGAAGGTGGTTTCTGGCATCATGATGTCACTCTAGGGGAAGTTTCTTCCCTTTTGACTGACACACGGCTCCCCCCGCATTCACAGTCCAAAGCCCAGAAAGTTCAGCTTTAAGTTTCACGCCCTGAGTTCCTTATTGTTAAATTTCAAATAAATTCCTGTGGTGACCCAATTTTTTTTACCAATATCTAGAGGGTAGTCTGTAGTCATATACAATGTCTGAAGCAAATGATATGCCACATTTTAACATGACATGGTTGTTTAAAACTGAGTGACCTTGAAAACATTATTATATGCTGCATTTTAGATGAGACTTGATGTTATTGTGTGCACCTGTGTCCTTTTTCTGTTAAGACTGGACTAATTTCACAAACTCTGCCTCATCCTATGAATGCCATCTGTCACCAGGTGTCTTTTTGTCATGTTTTCCTTCCTACAAATAAAGCAGTGCTTCCTTTAATACATTAACAACTGTTTGCACAGGTAAAAGCCTGCAGGTCCACATATCTGATCTACATGACTACTGACTAAAAGGAAACACTGTTTGATTGTACATAACAATATTAATTCAAATACTAACCCGTCTTTCTGATCAAATCTTCTATGGAAACCTAAGGATGTGTCCAGTTGCTGCTGAATGATATCATGTTATAGACATATTTCTATTTAAATTATATACTCATTAAACAATGTATTTTTTAAATGAAGCTAGGGTAAGCACATAAATTTGGCCTTGTAGTATTCTCTTATAATTACCTGTATAACATTACTAGTCTAGAAGAAGGGGGACAGCAGTAGTTATTGTGTGTAGAGGGATGAGTGTGCTGCTGTCCCTATGGTTCACTCACAGGATCATAGGTTGAGGGTGCGAGGTAACCATGTTTACACTGTTTACACTCAAGTATAAACCAAAATTTTCCCCTCACAATCTTGGTTTGTACTCTGGTCACCCCACTAGGTAGCAATGTGTCTCTATGTAAAGTGTGTAACGAACCCTTGCTGTTGGAGACATGATACATGAAGTTACACACATTACATGAGGACATAGTGCCATCTACTGGTGGCCAATAATGCACAAAAGATATGTTAGGAAATGCATAACGGGTCAGTGATTTTGTGCTGTGGACTACCGCAGTTTCCCACACCACCTATTTTGTCCAGCAATGTCTCTTACAGCAGCAAGGAGAACAAAAAAATAGCAGCAGCCCCTGCTTCCCTTTAGCCATGCAACCTGATGTATTTTATTGGCATCCCCAGCACACACTCTGAGGTTGTGCACAGCTGAAGGGAATTTCAGGGGCAGATAAGTTTCCTGATTCCTGACTGTATCCTGCACTGCCATTGGCTGCTGAGACTTTGTAGCCTCTCTGGTCCCAGTCACCAGTGCCTGTTGTAGTGCTAAGCTCAGCTGACTAGGCTGGTGTGTGAAGTCGTCTGATTTACTGTTGCTGACCTTGCCTGTTTCTGATCCCGTGAGTTTTTTTTGCTGCCTGGACCGACCTTTTGTCTGTGACCCCGCCTCTGCTTGTGCCTTATTCTTGTGTACCTTGTCTGGTGTATGAGCTACCTGTGCATGACCTCTGCTCTGTATTCTGGACTTGTCTCTGTTGGAATCTTGTCACTGCTTTATCTATGGGCTCCTGGTTTTCTGCCAGCTCATCCCCAGACACCATCCCTTGCACACTATGCCCTAGATGCAACCATGTGCTGGGAAATGCAACCAGATTCCTGAGGCTGAGCAAGGGTTTGCTATAGGTAAAGAGTGCGGCGTTAGATTGGGGGACTGGTGTCTGGCGAATACTGTTGCTGGACCAGGGCCTTACAAGATAATTTAATAGCATATGACCCAGCATATTCCCTCTTTTTAAATAAATGTAATTTGTTGAAAGGTGAAACCTTTAAAATAAATTATTTACCAATAACAATCCCTGGATGCAATAGGCCTGATTTATTAAAGCTCTCTTAGGCTGGAGAGGATACATTTTCATCAGTGAAGCTGGGCGATCCAGCAAATCTGGAATGGCTTTTTTTTAAACGTTTCAGTCCTGGACCAGATCCATTCCAAGGTTTGCTGGATCACCCAGGTTCACTGATGAAAGTGTATCTTCTCCAACTTTGGAGAGCTTTAAAAAATCAGGCCCATTGTATATGTATCTGCATTGTACATGTTACTTTCTGTTGCATTACTGTTAAAAATGTTAGCAGTAATGCATTTTGTATCCTAGATTTATACTTGAGTCAAGCAATTTCCTATATTTTCAAGTAAAAATAAGTATGTGGGTGTTATTGGTTTACATTTGAGTATTTCCAATATGCATTTAGCTGTTGGCTAGCATTCAGCTTTAAATACATCATGTAAGTTTGTTTTTTTAAATTACAAATCATATATTTTACAGGATATTTATAACACCAAGGATATTTTTGTTGTAGACCTGAAGAACAATAAACATGCCTTGGGATACTGTCTGGTTATGATTATTTCACAAATGCAAATCAGGGTGGCCAAAGTGGTCTATGTAGTGTACAGCAGACAATGCCATGTTAGATAATTCTATTGTTGGTAATTGGACCTATGTCAGTGAGCTTTGGTTTGTGTTTATGACACCACTTTTACAACTTGCAAACCCCACATAAAGCAAACAAAAGCTTGTCAACACAGGCCCAAAATGTCCTGAAATAACTTGATTTACTTTTTAGTTTTTTAGTGACCTCTGTTTTTGACTCATTATCCTTATAAATATATTTTGACAGACCTCTGGAAAATGTCATGGACTTGTGAAGGATAACCTGTAAGGCAAAATGTAACAGTGACATTTCAGGATTTAGGAAAGAAAAAAAACAGTTTTCTCTTTAATATTGAAATATTTAAAATGTACAACTGACAGATTCCTAGCTAAATAGAAACAACAAGGATTAAGAGCGGACTGCTACTCAAGGCCAGGAACAATATGTGGGAATGTAAAAAGTGATGGATTAGAGTTACCTTGGAATCTTGAAATGTCCCTAAAAGATTTTGCAGCTTTTAATTTTATGTCAAGTAATTAGAATATCTTCCAATACTGAATGACATTACCAATATATCTCCTGCAAATATAATTAAATTTAAAAAAAATGTGCATACAACAGTTGCACACACACACTGATACAGTACAGGTAGTCCCCGGGTTACATACGAGATAGGGACTACATAGGAGATAGGTTTGTTCTTAACTTGAATTTGTTTATAAGTTGGAACAGGTACATTATTTTAATAAATGCAATTAGGACAGATGTATGTCTCAACTTATTAGACAGCGTGGTGTCAGTTACTGTAGAAATTCCTCACTCTGTTAATCATAAACAAAGCAAAAAAAAAAAAAAACTTGGAGCCTAGAAATTCTTTTAATTCTGGAGCAGGATGTGCTTTGATTGGCAAAAACTGCAGAGTTTGTCTTGGTCATTAAACAGTTACAATGGTTTGCAGAAGAGCTCAGTCTCAGCTGTGTTTAGCAAAAGATTCTGCAAGTCATGCAAACTGCCCCCTCCCCCCCCCACCCCCCAAGTCTCCGTCCTGCACAGGAACGAGCAAGGAAGCACCGTTCATATCTAGGAGTCCTCCGTATGTCGTTTGTCTTTAACTCGGAGACTACCTGTATCTCAATACCAACATTCCTTTAATAAGTTAGGCTATCATGCTTGCACAGCAACTTGTTTTTTTATCAATAGCACTAAAAACTCCATGTATTTCCAGGTGTTTCCCTCCTTCCCCCGACCCAATACGACTACCTCTGAAGAATTGTACCTACTAACTTCGCAATGTTTCCTAGGTGCCTGCTGCTTTAGATTTTTATTTATATTCAGTGTCCAGTTTAAAGTAAAGCCCCATTGACTTTTATGTAGCAGGTAGGAAGACTTGGATGCCCACCTATTCAGAAACTGCTCTGACTTTGTAAACTTTGTATAGTGTCACGTTGCTTTGGTGGCCATTGGAAGCAGAATACCTTCCTTCTTCCCTGGGACAAATGTTGGGCCTAGGACATCCAACTACACAAAAACTCAAATGTTTGAAAAGTTTGTGTAGTGTTAACATGCTTTGGTGGTGAATAAAAGAAGAACTCATTACTTCTCTGTTGGTCACTGGGAAAAAGCTTGGCTTAAGATACCCAACTACTCAGAAACTGCTATGACTTTGCAATCTTTCTGTAGGGACTTCTTGCTTTGGTGGCCATTGAGAGAAGAATTCCAAATTTTTGTATTTATTTGGGAAAAAGTTATAGACAGCTAAAGGAAGCTTTGTTGTCATTGCTTTTTTACCTGAGAGATTGGACCCACAAAGCTGCCACTAGAGAGTAACTTTGAGTCCAAAACTATGTTGGCATCTTAAAGCAGAGAATGAGTCCACCAAATATTGCCCAAGACACCTCTGAAGGAGCCCTAGAGTTTTAATAAAGTTTGGTTGATAAATGCTTAAGTGGACTGTCTCTCTTATTTGGACAAAAAAAAAATTGTAGTGCATACAAGTATCAATAAACCTAACACCGTCCATTATCAAAACAGATATATGGAAAAATATTGTATTGTTATTGAGGAAGTTCTTCTGTAAAAGCATTCTAATCTCATAATACTTTGCAAAAATTCTTGAGTTATTCCATAGTTCCTATCAACTTGATACAATAGTTTAGGCACCGATTGTACTAAAGACTGCAAAGTAAAAGACCCATGTGATTAGATATGTGCTACACAATAGCTATAAGGTATACATTCCATCTAGCTTTACTGCCCAGATTTACTGCTACCATGAGAGCCTTATCACAATTGTGACCAAATCCCTTTTAAATAAATTTGCTGGATTACAGATTAAGCTCCCAGTGTTCTAGGTGAGGTGGAACGAGGTTTGCTGGTGTCCTCATACTTCGAAAACTCAGAACTCAGAGTGTTTGCATTTATGTCCTAGGGTTTTGGATCTCTCTGCTGTGGACCAGTCAGTATATAAGAAGGATGCTGGATGCCATGATCTTGTTGCTATCTCATATATACAGTTAAATACATAGTCAGTAAGGTAGAAAAAAGACAAAAGTCCATCAGGTGTATCCACTAGGGAAATTAACTCCCAGATAAAAACCTTTATACATAGACTTAAGTTAGAATAAATATGTTAAAAGTCAGTGTTTATCAACCTTTTTAACTTAAGGATCCCCTTGAAATAACATTAAGGTCTTTTGGGAACTCATGATATCATTTTTAAATCCCCAGCTCACAGTATAATAATTATATACAGTGTGGTGGTCAATGGGAAAAATGGCTTTTACATTGCTGGTCAGTGGGAAGAATGCCGCCATTACAGATAGCCAGAAAGATCATCGGTGTCAGTAAAACTGACCTGAGAGTCACAAACTGTTCATTGGTAAACTCTAGGTTTACGGAACCCCGGTTTAGAAACACTGCTTAAGTGGTCATACCAGTCTTTAGGAAGATTTTAACTATTTTACAATCATTTAAATTCCTCTTCCCCCAGTAATATACACTCAGTACCTCCTAATGGCAAAGTGAAAACTGTTTTAGTAAGTGAGTACATTTATTTTGAAGAAAAAGCTGAAATATCACATTTATATAAGTATTCAGACCCTTTACTTAGTACTTAGTTGAAGCAACTTTTACAGTAATTACAGCATGGAATCTTTTTAGTTATGATGTAACAAGCTTTGCACACTTGGATTGGAGGATTTTTTGCCATTCTTCCTTGTAAATCCTGTCAGGTTGGATGGGGACTATTGGTGGACAGCCATTTTCAGGTCTCTCCAGGGATATTTGAGAGAGTTCAAGTCAAGGCTCTGGCTGGGCCACTTTAGGGCATCCACAGAGTTGTCCCTCAGCCATTCCTGTGTTCTCTTTACTGTGTGCTACCATTGCAGTGTGCTGGGCTACCATCGGCCCAGTCTGAGATCCTGAGCACTGTGGAACAGGTTTTCATTGAAGATATCTCTGTACTTTGCTCCATTCAGCTTTTCATCAATCCAGACCAGGCTCACAGTCCCTGCTGCTGCCCCCCCCCCCCGACATGATGCTGTGACCACCATGCTTCACTGTTGAGATGGTATTGGGCTTTTAATTAGTGGTGCCTGGTTTCCTCCAGACATAACATCTAGAACTGGTGGGAAACCAGTATATATAAATATATTTATATATATATATATATATATATATATATATATGAAATTAATGGTAATCCTATGTAGAATTTTGAGGATCCAGGTTAATCCAGGATTGAGGACAGGGTAATGAATTTTGGGAGGACAGGTCACACTAAAAATTTAGTTTTAGGATACTGGATAAAAACTTATCAATAATGCCCCTTTTGACAATGACTTATGACAGCTAAACAACCACAAAAATGAATTTTCTGAAACAGAAATACATTTAAAATAGAAACATATCAAACCTTTACAATAATAGATTTGAATAGGGAATTCTAGTCTTTATCATGTCATTTTCCAAGAAAGAGAAAGATGTCAAAACCTTATTGACAAACAGTATACTGTAATAAGCATGCTATTTAAACTCCAGGCAATCTTCTAATACACAATATAACAACCCTTTTATAAAAAAAAAAAGTAAAACCCCTCCTGCAGCGATCATGACTGAATGGGAGCGCAGAAGCTTCTGGCTGCTTCTTCTGTGCATGCCCGGTCTTGTGCATGCACAGAAGAAGCCTTTTCTTCAATGAGGAAAAAATGCCAATCTGACGCATGCGCAGTGAGATTGCCACTCTTTTTTCCCCATCTACTTCAGCCAATCTCATGCTTGCACAGTGTAAGATCAGGTGACGAACGAAGAAGGTCAAAGAAGATGCATCTAGGGCCGGGGTGAAGGCGGACACCGGGACAATGCAGGACCTGATCCAGGAAACATCCAGATAGATCGGCGGATCTGCAAAGGTACAGGTCAGTGAGTTTTTTCACTGGGTTTACTTCCGCTTTACCCAAAAATTTAACCACCCAGGGATCACCAGTGCAACATATCATAGTAGTGCTTACAATTTCTCTCCACCCCCAGTCCTCCCTTGTATGTTTTTTTGCTACGTAGTCATTGCCAAAATTCAGGCATCTGTTTTGCCTTTAACCATACTGTACCAAGCTTTAGAGAGTGCAAAAGCCTAACTGGAACTGGCAGTAACCTATAAAAGATAGAATTGAATACATCTATAGACAAAGCCCACATTTTAAAAAAATAGATAAAAAAATATACTAATCTCGCTTCACAAGTTGTAGATTGGAATCTCATCCAGAAAACTACCTGCAAGGAGAATATATGTTTTCCCTGGGTTTGTATGGGTCACCTCCGGGTACTGCTGTTTCCCCCGCACCTCCAAAATCATGCAGTTAGATTATTTGGCTCCCCCAACCCAACTATCCATGTGGAAAATAAGAAGCACAAACAAAATGCAGTGAACTGGGTGCAATACGCACAAGAATGATAAAAAAAATTATAATAAAAAACATCACAAATACTATGTGGCTTTTTTAAAATACATCTTCCTAAGTTATCGGAGTTGTGTTGAAAGTATAGCACAAAAGTAATAAGACAGAGAAGCTTTTATATAAAAAAACAGAAGCAAGGAAACCGTTAAACTGCAGGCAGCTATGTACAACACAGCTCTCTTAACATGAGACTTGGGAGGTATTTTACTGAACTGTCTGTGAAAGAACCATGTAAAGCCTAGGGACTCAGGGAGTAGAAGTGAGAAGGCACAAAAATGTAATGCTTCCCAGAGTGGCCCATCTCACTGCCATACCCACACAAGTACTTCCCCCTCCTTTTTCCTTCACCTCCTCCCTTGCTGCTCTCTGTTTCCACCCCGCCCCCATTGTTCGCTAATGAGAACACATTAAGCTTTTCCTCAATGCCCTGATGTGCTCTTACACGGCTCAATCCTTGCATTGCAATGCACGACGCAGTCCAAGGATTTTTTTTATAGTATTATAAAGAGAGAAAATGCTTTCTAGACAGCTCATCTCTCTCTTCCCCACTGCTCAGCAGGGATTTAAATGTGTCTGCTTCCACTGGAAAAAAATGCATGTTTTTGCCCCCATCTAAAAGGAACTGCACTCAAGAAACCTACCTGCAGTATAAAAAAATAGCAAAAATAGCAAACCTAACTATGGAGTTTTCATTTTTTGTTCACATTAGCAGACCCCCTATGTTGGTGATATAGCGAGACAATATTCTTCATCTCAGGCACATTAAGCTTCAGCTGACTGTATTGCAGAGGGAACATGTGATAGTGACAGGATGTTATCTCCATCTAATGCAGGTCACGCCTGATGGAAACTGACCTTGTTCCGAACAAATTAAACAGGGATCCTTGAGAAAAACTAGTTTGATTGCCTTCATCTAATAATCAATCTTTGCTTCCAATATAAGAAGGCTCCAGACTAACTTACGAGATATATATTGTTTGAGAATGCCTTTTTACCCACCTAATTTTTGTTTTTTATTTGTGATATTTGGAAAAAAATTGTATTAATATTTTGTGTATTTTCTGCAAAGGTTATGGGCATTTTACAGAAACAATAGCTTTGATATGAATATACCTTTATTATACTGTACAACTGCTCCATGTGTTATTTAATTCAACAATGAATCCTCCAAATTTTTCCTGGAAATATTTTAAAATCTACAGAAATATATATTGTTTATGTGTGTGATCAATCAAAACAGGCAATTTTCCATATCTCTTACATATTCAAAAAGTATCAGGTAAGGAAATGCCTTTATTTAATACTGTAACACATAGGTTCGTAGTGCTTTTGGAACACGTTTCTGTACAATTATAAACTTGTTTGGCTGGTTAAGTCTCAATGTTTGGGTTTTTGCCAAATCCAGACACCAGAAGGAAATCTGGTGGTTGTGTATGGTCTTATGAGGGTTACTACAGCAGCTTAATACACCAACATGCAAAAAGAGGGCCACCAAAATCTCCTGGAATATTATGTCAATAAAAAAGGTGGAAATGTACAGCTGTGGGAAGGAGTCATTTTATTTGCCTTGGAAGGCAATATAGGAAAGATGCCAAAAAACATTTCATAAAAACAAATGTCAGTGGAATTAAAAGGCTTTTCTCTTGTTGTGTAATTCTCAGGTAGTGTGCTACATTCGCCACCTCTTAGATTGTAAGCTCTTCTGGACAGGGTGCTCTCCTTCTCCTGTTTTTCTACCCCTATTTAATGTACAGCGCTAAGTATTATGTTGGTGATATATAAAAACAGATTAATAATAAGGAGCTCTCTTTGCTTCTCCAAAGACCTACTAATGACTCATAACCTCCTCACATGCCCGACTGGAAGACTTTTCTAGAGCCACCCCGAATCTCTGAAATGGTCTTCTTCATCCTATTCAGCTTGCTCCTACTTTCTGCTCATATAAAAGAGCACTCAAAACCCATTTTTGCAAACTTGCCTACCTGTACAGTTCACCTGAAAAAAAAAGAAGTTCACCTGCACAAGAAAAAGGAATGCTAATTTGTACAAAGGTATCTCGGTAATTGAACCCTGACACCAAGCCTAAACTGCCTTTGCCACCCAGCACTGCTCACCTCAGAGTGCCCTCCCGCACTCTCTGCCTCCCTCCCCACTCCCCACTGTTACACTGAGCCTTCTCACACACTGAAAGACATCCCCAGCATCCCTATAGACGTACAGAAGGACTGCTGATTGCAATCATAGTTTTGGGCACCCCTGGTCTAGATGAATTAGGAACAGATATTAAACGTTTAACAAAACTAATCAATAATGAAAAGATATACAGATACAGTATTTATACACAGGTAGTCGGGTGGGTATTATGGGTTTGTCTGTGATTACTATATCTGAATATAAGGTGTATCATTAGTAAATAAGTTAATATACATCTAATACATATTAGGTAACAGGATGCAATACAACCAAACAACAAAACAGTTTAACATATTATTATTAATATTAATATTATTAGTGATAGAAATACTGGTGCTGGGTATTTTAAAAGTAAAAGTAATATGTATATATGGGTAATGAATTGATATATTTTTGCTGTATATGTGAAATTAAATAGATAGACAACCTCAGGAGTCTAATCTGGATCTTTACTTACGTTAAAGTAGATGGGAGTAGTTGTTAGGCAAATAACAATATTAAATAAACGTTAGTTGGAATCTGATAAAAACATAAAGATTTTATATTAAAGTAGGTATTCTAAAGAGGAGGATTCATAGAGATTGTTAGAAAATCTCAGGGTTACTTACATATATAACATTGATAATAGGTGAGGTAGAGTGAAGTTGTTGTAAATATTGTATGTTGAATTTAATCATGCATGAATGATTATTATAAATACATATTTACAATCTTTAGCCCACAAACTGCTTCTTTTTACTGTCCTTATTTTGTTCAATTTTTTAAAAACAACAAACCAGTGTTTTCCAACCTAGATTCCATGGATTCCTAGGGTTCCTCCAGAGGTTGCTAGGGGTTCCTTGAACAATGAACAAACTGTGCCTTAAGGTAAGTTTGAATGACCTCCAATTATTTTTTGGGTTGTAAGGGGGAAATTCGTCCAGTGGCCAGTAATGTAGGAGGAATTCCTCCTACAGACAACTAAATTAATGTACTGTAAGCTGTGCAAATATTAATTATAGCAGGGGTTCCCTAAAAACTTGAAAGTTAGTTCAAGGGTTCCCCCTTTAAAAAGATTGTGAAAGGCTGAAATAAACTGTCTGCATTTGCAGACACCACACCACTTACACTCACACCATTTACTTGGATGCCCCTGAAATGTACTTAGCACCCTAAAAAGGCAACTAAAACCCCCTAAACTTTACAGAAACAGATAGCACCACCTTAGCCTTTAGTTAGAACTGGGAGATATGGGAAAGCAGGTAAATCAAGAGGTTGGGTTCTATTTGGAGTTCTCTTTTAAAAACACAAGCTACAATATTTGCACACTTTCTTGAACACTGGCTAAATAACATTCAGGGCATCTTCTCTTGTATTCTTCAGACTTCTGTAATAATGAATAGACGAATGAAGCCAGAATCCCCAGTTATAATGAGTAGGGCAAATTTCCAAATCACCAGTGACAGTATACCTAACACGGCTGGTGTCATACCCTCACCCCCCTACTCCCTGCAAATGCTAAAGCTTCCTATATCATAAATGGCACCTTTGGTTCACAAATAATTAATACGCAATACATACAGAGAATAAAAAAATGTAACAGACACTATTTCACCATTCAATCTAGGCAAAGTAAAAATGTCATGCTCGGCTTTATTGTTAGGGGTTGCAAGGGGGAGTTTCTAAATTAAAGACAACAACCTTTGGTATATGTTAACAAATACAATGGCGTGCACAGTAATTACAAAACATTTAAAAGCCTGATATTCTAAGCCACCATTCCTCATATGTGTTTAGGTATTTTATGCTATGTTAATATTTATTATTTTTATTTATAAAAATAAGGAATTGAGATATCCTTAATGATTTTCAGTAAGTGTTAAATAGAAGGCAGAAAATGCATTTTTGTGTTAGGTCCATCTTCTAAAGTCTTTGGTAGGTAATTTATTAAAAACATTTAAAAAAAACTAGGAATTTTTTCCTAGTTACATATTTTTGTAACAAACATTTGTCAAGGACGGAAATGAGGCCTACAAGAACTAACTCATGGATATCCACATTTTGGCCTCAAAACAGCTGAACTGCACCGTACATAAAATGGCCAGAGTGTATTAATCTTTCTTATCACTAGCAAAAACCTTTTCCATGCTTCTTTTTCCAGGAATTAAGTTAAGACTCTTATAATTAAACATCCATGTGTGATCACTAACATATTAGTACACATCACATCTAGCTTAAACCATCACGATCTACAATGCCAAGTACCAGTTTTAATCAGCCACTCACCAATATCTAAAATGTTTTATAAGGTCAAAATTAATTCTGCGTCTTTTACAGACAACTCTAAAAGCAAAATGCAAATCACCTTCTTTACCAGGATTTATACAGCATGCATTTGATGGGCAGAATTTTTTTTAATATGATTGATGGCTAGAGTTTGTACCGAGGAACGGAACTTCATGGGGGAAGGCACCTCTTTAAACTTTGAACTTGAAATGTAACCAACCAAGCAAGAGGTTCACTTTATTGGCAGAATCACCAGAAGTTTATTCCTACCCTTTTCACTCCTTCCTGGTGGATTTGGCTAGAATAAAGAGAGGTTGTCCTTTGAAAGCTCTGTGTTGGAGACTATACAGGGCTAAAGACTTCCTCCACCCCTGCTGGGTGTTTGGACAACCAGATATCAAACAACAGCTCTAAAATGCTGAAGGCAGAAGTGACATGCTTCCCATACCCAAAAGCACCAGGTATTCTTCTTTGCTTCTGTCTGCTAAATGGAGTAGCAAGAAAGCCAATGTATAGTGGCTATAAGCTGACGTGACATGTTGCCATGCCCTGCATATAATAGCCAATGTTCACTTTAAGATAGCTTCTTTCTGATCTCTATGGTAATCTGCTTAGCGAAAAACTATGGTGATTTAAATGTGTAGTAACCCCTCAGAAACCAATTGGAATTCAATTTATAGCAGATATATTAGTGAAATATGATTGATGGCTGGTTGCCATGGATTACTGGTCTTTACATATTGCTCTTTACTTTATTCAATAAGAATGCATACGTTTGAAAACTAGTCAGCCTATGCAAAAAGCCAGACAAAAGAGCAAACTCCAAAATGCATTCATCTATATAAAAGGATCTCAGATTTCATTTTACTGCAGTCACAACAATGAAATATGATTTCAGATTAGTCACTATGGGTTACTGCCCTTTTCCAATCATCATTGCTCATTACAGAGCCAAAGACGTTTGTGGGTATCAGTGGTTCATCAGTTATATTTAATCCGCATGGTAAATGACAGAGTAGATATCTGGTACATTAAACAGGTCATTGAATGGAAAAGTTAGGCATTGCCTGAAGGCAGAGGGAGCAGTACTTTATATTTTGATCTCAGCATGATTTTCATTTCCGCATACTTGATTGTTTATTCTGATCTGGTGCAAGTCTATGGGGTAAATACTTTAAGGTCATTATCAGAGGGTCGCAACCTCCTTCCCAAGAATCAGTGACTTGTTGGTCATCCAACTTTCCAACCCCACTTACATTGGCCAGTCATTCCATTTGCCACTTTGCCACACCTTGACAACTTGTATATTGATTACTTGGGTCAGCCATTTGAATGAACAAATTGGATATTGATCTTTTCAGTCATATGAAGTGGGTACATTAGTTAGTATGTGACTCTCCTAAAGTGATTCCAATAAGCATCTCAAATGAAAGGAAAAGAAGAACAATTTTTGTTTGCATTTAATTTTTTTCGATTCAGACATATGTATGCAGTCCACCTTACTGGAGCACAGACCAAATGCAATAAAGCAAGACACTCCTTATAAATAATAGAAAAAGTCCTCCCACTGTACTTTGTGTATTTGTGTACATAATGCCTCTACAAATCTTTTTGCTTTGATTGGTTTACCAGAAGTCTCAAAGAAGTGAATGTTTAAGCATTTCCTACATTTTGAGCGAGATACTCTAAGGTTAATTAACTTCTAAAGAATCACAGACATCACAGTTTTTAATTTTAATCAATCGATTATAATAAATACTGAACCATCCATTCAAAAATTAATTTGTAATACAAATGGCATGGTGCAACAAACTGACATTTTCTCATAAATTTAGAGAAAAGGATAGATAAACTTCTTGTAATGTACTTTATATACTCATGTATAAACCAAGATTTCTTCACCTGAAAATGCCAGTAAAAAAGGATCTTGGTTTACACTAAGTTCACAAAGTATTCCCATGTAAAGTGTGTAACAAGCTATTGCCTCACATTTAACCATGAAAAAGTTTGTTACACACTTTACACACGTGCTGATTGAGTAGAACTGTGCACGCAAGATCATTTAGAAGCAAGGGGCTCATCATAACAAACTCAAAGATGCAAAAAACTTTATCTTGGAAAAAACTATATTCTATACAGACCTAGCCTATGTGATTTCAAACAGTTTCCCATTTTTAATTTTAATTAAATAAATTTTAAATAATTTAATAAATTTTAATTTATTTTATTAGCATTTTTATTGATTACTGTTTTAAATGTTAGCAGTAACAGACATTTTTTGCCCTAGGTTTATATTTGAGTCAACAAAGTTTTTCTGTTTTTTTCAGGTAAAGTAAGAAGCTTGATTTATGTTCTGATCAGTTTAAAAGAAGGTTTTATAAAGCCCTCCAGGACCAGAAAGGATAGACTATCCTAAAATAACCTGGCAGATTCAGCAAATCTGGAAAAGATCTGGACCAGGATTGAAAACATTTGCCAACTAATAATACATACCTAAATAAATCTTTTTATGGTTTGCTGTATCACCAAGGATCTCCCATGGTTGTCTATCCTCTCCAGTGTTGGAAAGCTTTAAGTAATCAGAAGAATTTTCAGGTGCACAGACTTTTCTCTTACATACACCTTGGCACTGCACACTGGGGGGTGACAAGTGGGAGAGGTTCTCCAAGATGCCCTAACCATGCTGACTGCCACTAATTTATGCTGAATTCTTCTATTATAACTGATTTCAATGTCAGTTATCTGATCTTATTTGCAAATTATTACCCGTGAGAGTGTTCAGGGATATGACAAAGACTTTTTATCTACACTGTAAATTTGGATTAGGTAAATGTCCTATGCAAGGAGTGTATTTACCTTTAAAGCTTTCTAAAATCTGTTCTCAGAGCTAAGCTGATGTCGCTAGCAATAGATCTGGTTCTTTGGGCCTTATCTATTATAGCTATCCAAGACTGGAGTAGATACACTTTAATCAGTGAACCTAGGTAATCCCACAAACCTGGAATGGATTTCTTAAAAGTCATTTGCTATTTGTTAGCAAGCCTATCTTCTCCACCCCTAAAGAGCTTCAATAAATCAAGCCCTTTGGCTCTAGCCATAATCACAGACATCAAGCCTTAGTAGTCCCACATGATCTCCAAAGACTTTACCTTTAACTTGGCTTTTCCACCCAACTTCTGATCTTTCCTGGTCAGGTTAAACACTTATATCCATGCTTTGGTAAAACTATATCCATTTGATATTTCCCAACTTGGGCTTCAGAATTGGGACAGCTAAAAAAAATTATAAAGCATGCTAATTTTTCAGGTGATCCATAGAAATAAAAATAAGCCCAGTGTAAGCTTAACAAAGCTTCCATTGCAACCTAGTATTCTTTAGCATGTCCACCTTGGCCAGTTTGTAACTACATTTTTTGTATCAGAGGAGAAGAGATTATGTGAACTACCACCAAAGTCCTACCATCAAGTCTTAAAAGCATTTTATCACTTGCTTTTAGGACAACACCTCAACACCACTTAACCTTACTCTTTTATGGAATTGTGTCTTGTGCTCTCTTTATTCAGTAATATACTGTATATTTTCAAAGAAAATCAATGCTAACGCAGTAAAGAAATATAGTAAAAGTCCAGTGAAAAAAATAATAAATACAATTATTAATAACATTTTGAAAGTAGATATAGTTGACTGTTGTGAAGAATGCCTTTTCTCTTCGTGATTATTCTTGAAGCATCCCTGTCAAGGCAAATTTCACCCCTGCCTTTGGAAATGATTGCCTGAGACACTATAAATGAAACAGGCCCTTTCATGCTCCTTGAAAATGTAAAACTAAGCTTAGTATTAAGGCTATTGCATGCTGAGGGTTGAATGGCTCAGTGATTTGGTCATAGGTTAGTCATCCTTTCACCCTTACGTCTGTATTGATTGAACACTGTTATCATCCTATTGTTTTTTTCTGTGGCTCTTAGTAACAGCTTCAGTCCCGGTGGACAGGTGTACTATGCATGCATCAGATGGGAGAACTGCAGCATTGTGTTTTCAAATAATGCTCTTCTTCCTTTGCTTTTTCCTTTGCTCCAGGACAATATAATAATGAAAGCCAGTAGAAACCATTACTAATTTTTCTGCAGTGTTTTCAGATCAAATATCCTTTATTCAGCAGTCACTATGGAAGCTGATTTTAACATCCTCCTCCATCTATTGACTTTTCAAAATGATGAGTATTTTTTGACAAGTCTTATTAACGCAGATTTGTACATTTTGCATGTTTTGATAATATAGTTATTTAGTTTAAATAGTTATAGTTAAATTAGTTATTTGAAATTTGATCTGCTAATTTATTATGTTTAGGCTGAATAAAATGTATCTCCTCTTCCTTATTATTTATCTGAAAAAAAAATCATAACATATTCAAACTGCTTACCCTAAACTAATAATCCAATACATGGAAAAATGTGAAGTAACATATCACAGCCAATATTAACCTATATATAAGTTACAAAAAAAACATCAAATTGCAATTTGTTGTATTCATCTGAATTACACCATATGCACCATCATATGTCTCTGTACGGCCTTCTTCAATATCCTGATTGGGCAGCTTCACTTAAAGTGTATGTGGACCATTAATGATCACTACTTCTGTTAGTCCTAGTCACCTGAACATCGATAAAGAATCCTGACTGCTATCTGAACTCTGACTTTAATTTCCTATATGCTTGCTCTAGGTCTGTGGTTTCAAAGTCAGGAAGCTGAACCCAGTCAGATACCTAACATTTTAGGAGGGAAGTGTGAAGTATAAAGCCCATGTTTCTGTCATGATAAGTGTACTTTAAAGTAAGCCAGTCCTGTGAAAAATATGGCTGCTTCTATTGTTGACCTGAAAATGCTAGATACCTAGCTAATATATTGAGGAGGCTTTTTAGGCTTTTTAGGACTTTTCAGCTAACAAACTATCACACTGCAAAGGACAATTCCCCTAATTTATTGAATGTAAAGCTCTGCTGACTTTAGCCGTCCAATCCGGTGCATGCAAAAATCCTGTCTGTTAACATTTCCTTGTATATGATTGGGTATTTTTTCACTAAAATGCATTGTAAAAGTTCACTATGGTAAGAAATATGCCTACATTTTTTTAGTAAAGAAACTAATACTTTCAGCAATAAGGCCATTTCTGGACATAAGTAAAATAAGTGGTCAGTTAGGGCAGAGGTCCCCAACCCCTGGGCCGCAGACTGGTGCCATTCCAAGACCGGTGAGCTGGGGGCCGCAGATGACAGAAGGCAGGAATATAGGCAATGGGAGCTCCTTACACTGCTCAGCAGCTTGTGACCGTGTGTTACCACTCGGTGGCAGATCATCTGTCCAGCAGCTTTCAACAGCCTCAGCTTGAACCTGAACCACGCTTGCCTGGTGCCTGACTTGTGCCTGGACTCAGATTACACTTGCCATTCAGCCCTTAGACCAGTCTGCCTAGACCCTGCCTACTCAGTACCTGATCTTAGCTGTTACTACACCAAACTTCCACTCGCCCCTGTAGAGGAGAACCTGGGGGTTGCAACCTGGTGTTTTCTCCTGCAGCAAAGTAGTCCCGTGGCCGCTAGAGTCACTAGCCCATCATTCCTTACGGAGTGCTTTAGTGAAGACCGGGAGACTCCTAGGCATAGCAGGTATTGCCACATCACCCGAAAGGGGGCGTAGCCCTAACACAGTGTGATCACAGGATGTCAGGCTGCTGGGAATGGCAGATCAGTGAATGTAAGTCTTACGCTGCTCTATTGGTTCTCCAATGTTTGTCTGCTTAAATTTCACAGAAAATGTTTTTTAATTATTATTATTTATTTATTATGTGTGGCCCATTGGCAATGTACAGAACTTCAGGTTCCATACAGTATATTGAGGAAGTTGACCTCTTCTACATTTATATATACTTGTTTTTACTCCTTATGTAGATTAAATCAATATACCTCTAGGGTAATACCACTTTTCAGATATAGAGGCCCTGAACTTTGAACATTGTTAACATTAAAAAACCCACTCTTAAGATCAAAAAGCCAAAGAGAATTTTCATGAATGAATCAGGAAAAGAATATAAATCTTTACGTTTTTGTAACATGGTCATGGAAATTAGTAAATTATGCCCAGATCCAAAAAAAACGATAGTAAGAATGGGCACTGGCTATTAGGTCTATAAATACTCTTCCTTTAAAGAAAATTGATTAATTTGGAAAACTGATCAATCTTCACAAGATTTTTGACTGGCATTGGTAGATTTTCATAGCCAATTTTCTAGTTTTTATGACATTTGGATGATGTACTAAGCTTATGACATAATTATATATTTTATAGCCAAGTTACATTAGGCTCATCCAAGGTGTATTGCTTGGCCTTGAACATATTGGTCCTTTATACAATGAAGGACGTTTTCTATTTTTATTGCTTCTAATGGCTTATGGCACACTAACTATCCACCATTTCTCCAGTGGTTTGCCAAATATTGCACCTCTTATTAAAAATCAAACTTAATTGCAATTTATGCTAAAAAAAATCATCCTTTTCTTTGTGGCCCAAGCACAATTAGATACATAGAAATGTAAATATGCTATAGTGTGGGGACTTACATTTGTTGGAAATGACAGAAGTGTGAGCTGAATTTTACATTTCCCAGGTTGAATATGGAAATTGGATGAAGGGGGGGCCATAAATCTAATATATGGGTTACTACTGTATCTTTACGATAAATGGTGGTCACAAAGCAAGTTCCCACCAGCCCCTGATGATTTACTATAATAGCACACACTGAAATAATGAATGAGCAGACTTGATTGCTTTTACGCCATATACTATGAGCCATATACTACTCAGAGCTACGGTATTTCATCCCTTAGATAAAGGTGGGTATGTGATTTCAGAGCACAATTTTAAATATGATTCAGGTTTAAAAAAAAAAGAAAACTTTGCCTATTTCTTCCATTGCCAAGCAAAGATAATACAGTATTTTGTAAATATCTTGTTTTAAAACTATTTCACGTTGGTTTAAAATATCACCAGATATGAAGTATAAGAAATAAACAACAGAATCATATATTTTATTTAGTGACAGGATTTACCTGCCCAACAGTTGCTGAAGGCTGTTATGCATCTGGCTTTTCCTACCAAAATGTTTGGATAATGAGTACATTAATTCATGAGCAGTTTGTGCCTCTCAGGTCAGTTTAACTGACACCAATGATATTTTTGGCTATCAGTAAGTGTGACATTATTCCCTGCAGCCAGTAATGTATGAGGCATTCATCCTACTGACCACCACACCAATCTACTGTGAAATGTGGATATAGTAATTATAGGACAGGTTCATTAAAAGAAATCAAAATTTTATCAAGGATTCCCCTATAGTAAAAGGATTGAGAAACACTGATCTAACATAAGGGGGATTAAAAATTAGTTTGATTTTCTTGGTAACATTGATCATCTATTCAACCATTTCTGTTAATGGTGGTGTGTCATGGTTTTAGCTGTGCAACTCCTTACATTTAGGAATGGGGTTTACGTTTGAACCCGCGGTGGCCCCCCTTGACCTTTCAATTATGGTCAGCAGGCTTACAGTGGCTCATACTAGAGGCTTTGATTTGAGCCAGCCACCTCAATTTCAAAGATTGTTTCATCAGAAGCCAACTGACAGTGTGATATACAGTGCAGGAGCAGTCCACAAAATGTTACCAGGTTTGTTTGCCCATTATTACTTATAATGTAGTCAGCCCTTTGGTTATCACCAATATGAGATCAAGATGTTTTCAACATGTACATTTTGGTATTAATAAATAGTAGAAAGTACAACCATTGCCCATACCAGTTTCATTCCATGTACCCCTAAACCTTTGAAAAATAATCCAGTATACATGCCTTATTTCTAGACGCCTTGGGTTTGCTATGGTGCTATTACAGGTCATCTTTACTTTCTTCTTTCTCTGGCAACAGGAAATTCCAACTTGTTCTAAAGACAACTGTCTATGACGTGGTTCAAATCTGTGGTATACTACAAAGCCATCCATGGCACCTCAATGCACACTGCCAATGGACCAGCATTGCAGCTCCCCACAATGCACAATAACACACTGTCATGCATTGTGGTGCTCTGTGTTATTAAAAAAGTGCACTTTTTTGAGTGTTGCTGTGCCTTAAGCAACCTGTTTAAATGAATACATTACGTTAATACATGCTTGGGGATGAGCTTCATAAAGCACAGTAATGTGTTGTGCTACTGTTGCAGCAGATGTAAACAAGCCTACGTGGGGATTTCTCCCTTTTTTCCCTTTTTAGATATTTCCTCTCCATTCATGTGTGGTCTTCAGGGCTGAAAGGAAAGTGAAAGGAAATAGTCCCCAAGAGACAAAAACAACAAAAGCTACCCTCAAATACATTAAGGACAACTGATCTGTCACCTTTTTTTTATTTTGCTTCAGATGTCATTTAACACCTTAGAACTTTACTTTTTTTACTTTAGAAAGGTCAGATGGACAGCGGATTACTGTCTCTGGAAATGATGCTTCATAATGGTTTCCAGTGACCAAAAAACAAACGAGCAGTGTACACACAGCATAATTCTGTTCTATGAGTAGGGGAGAGTTCCAGTGATTGGCACTCCGCTGTGATCTTCCTCCTATTGGTCATTCATTATTTCGACAGGGCAGATTTATAAATGATATTGAGATACCGCTAAACACATGCTAAATTTTTACCCAAAATGTTTGCAATCATTTGTTTTAAAGATATTCAAGCATAACATGCAAGCTAAAACATCCTTGTGATTGGTTGCTATAGTTTTTTGTACTTCCAAATTAGCCCTTAAGTAATTTTTTTATTTTGCCTGTCTTAGTTTAGCTAGCTAGAGTACCAATATCTTTTTTGATGTCACAATACTATATGAGAAAAAACTAGTAAATTAAATTAAAAGAGTTGTTCTGCAAAACAATTCTATTCAGATTGTGCTCTGTCCATGGTACTGATGACAGAGAATTCAGAAGATGCCAACAAGGAGAAATAATCCTTTTCTTTCAAAGTTAAATCTTTCTGAGATTCACAGAAACAGACAAACTTTTGTGGAACTATTAACAAACTAATTTGTTTCCCATAACTATCTATGATCTGTTGTCCTAACAGAAAAGCATCCCGAAAAATGTTATATTTTTCACTAAAAAATTCAATACAAATATTAGTTTTATCTTAAAATGTCAAACCAATACGGTTTTGATTTAGAATTTCGAAAATGTGACATTTATTCCATTAAAATAGTGGTTCTCAAGTTTTACTTGTGTCAGAGACAATTTAAAACTTTTTTGAAGTATTAAGAACTATATATATATTTTTTTTATTTTTTATTCTTTAAAGGAAACTTGAACTGAAAAAAAATGTATAGGCTGCCTTGCCTTGTCTGTTTTCTTCATAAAACAGCAGCTATCTGCTGTTGTGTTGAACAAATTGTTTAATTTTCTTTGTAACTGAGCTGGACTGACTACCACTGTACCAATGTACTTCTCCACTGACTGCCACTGGAAAGCACCAACTACCATTATACAAACACTTCTCCACTGATTGCTATAGTGTTGATATTGTGTTTTCTATTGACCACCACTGTACTGGCACACTTTTATGCTGACTGCCGCAACAACAGTGTACTTTTCCACTGACTGACATCATGTATTTACAACCTTCTGCACTAAAGATGCTCTTCTCAACTGCCACCAAGATAATGGTACCCACAGCATATTTCTGGGCAGACCATTAATTCTCAATTACATCATTAAACACTGATTAAAAATGTAACATAGTCTTCGGCTCTCCATCACTGTATCAGTGCACCTCTTCACCACTGTGGAACACATTGCTCAAGAAACCACAGACTGAGACCACCGTAACAATGCTGCTCTTTACTGACCACCACTGAATCAACACATTTTTCCAAAAACTGTCCCAAGCATATTGGTATAGTTCTCCGCTAATCCTCATGGTACAGTTACTACTCCACGGATGACCATATAATAAGATACTTCTTTTCTGACTGCTGCCAGGAGAACAGAAAAGGGCTGGGCTCTGTTGTGTCTGTGTGTCTCTACCCTAAATTATTTTATGCTTTGGAAACTGGACCAAAGTTAGCTAGACAGTGCTTTGCTTATGTTTTCTGTTTTTCCCACATTTCTCCTAAGTTTAGAAATATATGTGCCTCTCCCTGCTACCGTTTTGCTACTTTTGTACACTAAGCTGTCTCCGTTCTGTCGTACCATCTTCTTCCTCCCTCTATTCCTTTTCCCTCGATTCTTTGAGCATCCTGATTGACTGGGCTGTTATTACAGTGGCTGAATGCAGTACCGCATTGTACCATTTTCAGACACTTTTTCCGGACAGAATCATACCGCCAGGGAGGCTAAAGAGAATTTAGTGGTTAGGTACGGTAAGTAGTATACCTACCTAACCACTAAATTCTCACAATGGTATTTGTTTACTGTATTATGGCTCTATTGGCCGTATTATGCAATTTTATTGGTATTTATTTTGAATATTGAACTTTGCCAGTAGCTGCAGCAGTTCCCACCCTTGGCTTATACTTGAGTCAATCAATTTTTCCTGTTTTCCAAGGTAAAAATAGGTACCTTGGCTTCGGATCAACTTATACTCGAGTATATACGGTAACTCACCTACGTGTAGGAGGTAATTTAGTCCTAGCAGGTGAATGGGAAACTGTGAAATGTTGGGTGTCCAGATATGCAACACTGAGTGGCAAATTTTGGCAGAAGAGACAGCGATCAGGCAGCTTAGAATGCTTAATGCAGAAGGGACATTGTTGCACCTCAAGATTGTTTATAGATATTTATAGATATATGTAGATATATATATATATATATATATATATATATAATGTATGTGTATAGGTGTAGGAATGTTGTGTTTAAACATGGAACAGATGTACATCTAAATCTCCCAGCTAAAACTAAACCGTTTTTCTTTGTACTGGCCATCTGTATTACCTAGGGGATGTCTAATCAGTGGTTATCAAAGAACCTCAACCAAGGAACAATAAACAAAACAGATAATAAAACATGCCAGTACACAAGATTTAGTTCCCCTAACAAACTGGTTACCAGTAGGACCCTCAAGGGGTAATAAATCCATCAAGCCTGAAATAGCAGAAGATGGATTCCTAACTGGACAGATGGGTTGGGGTGATGACCCAGCTGGACCTTTTGACCCCTAAACTTAGATTCCAGCTCCAGATTCACATATCAAATTTAGCCGGGAGGTCCATCAAATTACATTAACCAATCCCAATCCAGTGGGGTGTGTGTCATCCGATGGTCATCGTACAGAACACACCCACTAACCAATCCAGGAGCCCCAAGGATATCTAATGGTAATTAACTATATAAAAATGGGAACTGAGAGCTCTCTTGCTTGCTCTTGCTTGGACTTGATCTCTTGCTTGCTCTCCTTGTCTCCTTAGGTTCTCTCTTTAGGTAAGCTGTTATGGAGTCCTGTTCTGAAGGAAGTAGGCTCCTGAGGTACCCATTAACCTCTTAGCAGGTAGCTATAAGATATTCCTGATTGCAGTCTTATGGGTGTCTATATTATTATTGCATTACTTT